>NC_052075.1:2710000-2872500 GCF_015852505.1 Tachyglossus aculeatus
CCATCTAATTGTAAACCATCTACCGTTAATTAGCATTCGCTACAGAGATCGCTTGAGCTTCAGAAATTAAAATAAACTAGAGTCTTCTAGGCAGCATTCTCCCTGGGCCTCATCTCTGACCTACGCCACTTTGATCCTTTGTTTACTCAGTCATCATCATCATCAATCGTATTTATTGAGCGCTTACTATGTGCAGAGCCCTGTACTAAGCGCTTGGGAAGTACAAATTGGCAACATATAGAGCCAGTCCCTACCCAACAGTGGGCTCACAGTCTAAAACGGGGAGACAGAGACCAAACATACTAACAAAATAAAATAAATACAATAGATATGTACAAATAAATTAAATAAATAAATAGAGTCAAAAAATATGTACAAACATATATACGTCTATACAGGTGCTGTGGGGAAGGGAGGGAGGTAAGATGGGGGGATGGAGAGGGGGACGAGGGGGAGAGGAAGGAAGGAAGGAAGTAATGGTGCTGTTACAATAAGCAAAAATGATTCCAATCAGAGAAAACTACTTTTTCGTGGCCCAGTGGAAAGTGGAAAGGCTTTGGAGTCAGAGGTCACGGGTTCGAATCCCCACTCCGCCAATTGTCAGCTGTGTGATTTTGGTCAAGTCCATTCATTCATTCAATCGTATTTATTGAGTGCTTACTTGTATGCAGAGCACTGTACTAAGCGCTTGGGAAGTACAAGTTGGCAACATCTAGAGACGGTCTCTACCCAACAACGGGCTCACAGTCTAGAAGGGGGAGAAAGACAAAAAAAAAACATGTGGACAGGTGTCAAGTCGTCAGAACAAACGGAATTAAAGCTAAATGTACATCATTAACAAAATAAATAGAATAATAAATACACTTCTCTGTGCCTCAGTTCCCTCATCTGGAAAATGGGATTAAGACTGTGAGCCCCCCGTGGGACAACCTGATCACCTTATAATAATGATAATGGAATTTATTAAGCGCTTACTATGTGCAAAGCACTGTTCTAAGCGCTGGGGAGGTTACAAGGTGATTAGGTTGTCCCACGGGGGGCTCACAGTCTTAATCCCCATTTTACAGATGAGGCAACTGAGGCCCAGAGATGTTAAGTGATGCCCAAAGTCACACAGCTGACAACCAGTGGAGCTGGGATTTGAACCTGTGACCTCTGGCTCCACAGCCCGGGCTCTTTCCACTGAGCCACGCTGCTTCCCTCAATAAATACGACTAATTGATTGATTGATTAGTACAACACTCTGCACGCAGTAAGCGCTCAATAAATACGATTGATTGATTGATGGATTAGTACAGCGCTCTGCACGCAGTAAGCGCTCAATAAATACGACTGATTGATTGATTGATTAGTACAGTGCTCTGCACGCAGTAAGCGCTCAGTAAATACGATTGATTGATTGATTGATGGATTAGTACAGTGCTTTGCACACAGTAAGCGCTCAATAAATACGACTGATTGATTGATTGATTAGTACAGCGCTCTGCACGCGGTAAGCGCTCAATAAATACGATTGATTGATTGATTGATGGATTAGTACAGTGCTTTGCACACAGTAAGCGCTCAATAAATACGACTGATCAATCAATCAATCAATCAATCGTATTTATTGAGCGCTTACTATGTGCAGAGCACTGTACTAAGCGCTTGGGAAGTACAAATTGGCATCACATAGAGACAGTCCCTACCCAACAGTGGGCTCACAGTCTAAAAGACTGATTGATTGATTGATTAGTACAGCGCTCTGCACGCAGTAAGCGCTCAATAAATACGATTGATTGATGGATGGATGGATTAGTACAGCGCTCTGCATGCAGTAAGCTCTCAATAAATATGATTGATTGATTGATGGATTAGTACAGCGCTCTGCACACGGTAAGTGCTCAATAAATACGATTGATTGATGGATTAGTACAGTGCTCTGCACACAGTAAGTGCTCAATAAATGCGATTGATTGATTGATTAGTACAGCGCTCTGCACGCAGTAAGCACTCAATAAATACGATTGATTGATGGATGGATTAGTACAGCGCTCTGCACGCAGTAAGAGCTCAATAAATACGATTGATTGATGGATTAGTACAGCGCTCTGCACGCAGTAAGAGCTCAATAAATACGATTGATTGATGGATTAGTACAGCGCTCTGCACGCAGTAAGAGCTCAATAAATACGATTGATTGATGGATTAGTACAGCGCTCTGCACGCAGTAAGCGCTCAATAAATACGACTGATTGATTGATTGATTAGTACAGTGCTCTGCACGCAGTAAGCGCTCAGTAAATACGATTGATTGATTGATTGATGGATTAGTACAGTGCTTTGCACACAGTAAGCGCTCAATAAATACGACTGATTGATTGATTGATTAGTACAGCGCTCTGCACGCGGTAAGCGCTCAATAAATACGATTGATTGATTGATTGATGGATTAGTACAGTGCTTTGCACACAGTAAGCGCTCAATAAATACGACTGATCAATCAATCAATCAATCAATCGTATTTATTGAGCGCTTACTATGTGCAGAGCACTGTACTAAGCGCTTGGGAAGTACAAATTGGCATCACATAGAGACAGTCCCTACCCAACAGTGGGCTCACAGTCTAAAAGACTGATTGATTGATTGATTAGTACAGCGCTCTGCACGCAGTAAGCGCTCAATAAATACGATTGATTGATTGATGGATGGATTAGTACAGCGCTCTGCATGCAGTAAGCTCTCAATAAATATGACTGATTGATTGATGGATTAGTACAGCACTCTGCACGCGGTAAGCGCTCAATAAATACGATTGATTGATTGATTAGTACAGCGCTCTGCACACGGTAAGTGCTCAATAAATGCGACTGATTGACTGATTGATTAGTACAGCACTCTGCATGCAGTAAGCACTCAATAAATACGATTGATTGATTGATGGATTAGTACAGCGCTCTGCACACAGTAAGTGCTCAATAAATGCGACTGATTGATTGATTGATTAGTACAGCGCTCTGCATGCAGTAAGCACTCAATAAATACGATTGATTGATTGATGGATTAGTACAGCGCTCTGCACACTAAGTGCTCAATAAATACGATTGAATGATTGATTAGTACAGCGCTCTGCGCACAGTAAGTGCTCAATAAATACGACTCATTGATTGATTGATTAGTACAGCGCTCTGCACTCAGTAAGCGTTCAATAAATACGACTGATTGATTGACTAATTAGTACAGCGCTCTGCACACAGTAAGCGCTCAATAAATACGGTTGAATGAATGAACGAACACCCTCTGTTTGCCCGGATAATCCTGACATAGGTAAATTCCGGGATGCTCCATCCTCTACTGTCCCCACAGACCTCTCCCGACAGGAGGGCTGTGAATTCCTGCTGCTTAAATCCCTCCCTTCCCTTCCTCGCCTCCGATCCGAGCGAGTTCCACGGCCTGCAAAGGAAGCTTTCCCATGGCAAGTACAGGAAATCGCCGGACAAATAACTTCCAAGGAACTTATCCATTCTGGCGCGAGGGCCCCATCTGATTTTCTTTTATTTCATGTCCGGCTATCGAGGAAGTGATTTGCCGCCATGGCTGAAAGTTATCACCAGGGTATCACCAAAGAGAAATGAGAGAAGGCCGGAGAGTAACCTTTTATTTTATTTTATTTTGTTAATATGTTTTGTTTTGTTGTCTGTCTCCCCCTTCTAATAATAATAATAATTATAATGATGGCATTTGTTAAGCGCTTACTATGTGCAGAGCACTGTTCTAAGCGCTGGGGGTGGACACAAGGTGATCAAGTTGTCCCACGGGGGGCTCACAGTCTTAATCCCCATTTTCCAGATGAGGGAACCGAGGCTCAGAGAAGTGAAGTGACTTGCCCAAGGTCACAGAGCAGACACGTGGCGGGGCCGGGATTCAAACCCATGACCTCTGACTCCAAAGCCCGGGCTCTTTTCCACTGAGCCACGCTGCTTCTCTAGACCGTGAGCCTGTTGTTGGGTAGGGACCGTCTCTATGTGTTGCCAACTTGGACTTCCCAAGCGCTTAGTACAGTGTTCTGCACACAGTAAGCGCTCAATAAATATGATTGAATGAATGAACGAATGCCAACTCATCAATGCCTGGATTGGAAGGCTGCCAGCCTGTTGTTGGGTAGGGACCGTCTCTATATGTTGCCAACTTGTACTTCCCAAGCGCTTAGTACAGTGTTCTGCACACAGTAGGTGCCCGGATTGGAAGGCTGTGAGCCTGTTGTTGGGTAGGGACTGTCTCTATGTGTTGCCAACTTGTACTTCCCAAGTGCTTAGTACAGTGCTCTGCACAGAGTAAGCGCTCAATAAATATGATTGAATGAATGAACGAATGCCAACCCATCAGTGCCCGGATTGGAAGGCTGTGAGCCCATTGTTGGGTAGGGACCGTCTCTATATGTTGCCAACTTGGACTTCCCAAGCACTTAGTACAGTGTTCTGCACACAGTAGGCGCTCAATAAGTACGACTGAATGAATGAACGAATGCCAACCCATCAGTGCCCGGATTGGAAGGCTGTGAGCCTGTTGTTGGGTAGGGACCGTCTCTATATGTTGCCAACTTGTACTTCCCAAGAGCTTAGTACAGTGTTCTGCACACAGTAGGCGCTCAATAAGTATGATTGAATGAATGAACGAATGCCAACCCATCAGTGCCCGGATTGGAAGGCTGTGAGCCCGTTGTTGGGTAGGGACTGTCTCTATATGTTGCCAACTTGGACTTCCCAAGCACTTAGTACAGTGCTCTGCACACAGTAAGCGCTCAATAAATACGATTGAATGAATGAACGAATGCCAACTCATCCATGCCTGGATTGGAAGGCTGTGAGCCCGTTGTTGAGTAGGGACCGTCTCTATATGTTGCCAACTTGGACTTCCCAAGAGCTTAGTACAGTGTTCTGCACACAGTAGGCGCTCAATAAGTATGATTGAATGAATGAACGAATGCCAACCCATCAGTGCCCGGATTGGAAGGCTGTGAGCCCGTTGTTGGGTAGGGACTGTCTCTATATGTTGCCAACTTGGACTTCCCAAGCACTTAGTACAGTGCTCTGCACACAGTAAGCGCTCAATAAATACGATTGAATGAATGAACGAATGCCAACTCATCCATGCCTGGATTGGAAGGCTGTGAGCCCGTTGTTGAGTAGGGACCGTCTCTATATGTTGCCAACTTGGACTTCCCAAGCGCTTAGTACAGTGTTCTGCACACAGTAGGCACTCAATAAGTACGACTGAATGAATGAACGAATGCCAACCCATCAGTGCCCGGATTGGAAGGCCGTGAGCCTGTTGTTGGGTAGGGACCGTCTCTATATGTTGCCAACTTGTACTTCCCAAGCGCTTAGTACAGTGTTCTGCACACAGTAGGTGCTCAATAAGTACGACTGAATGAATGAACGAATGCCAACCCATCAGTGCCCGGACTGGAAGGCTGTGAGCCTGTTGTTGGGTAGGGACCGTCTCTATATGTTGCCAACTTGGACTTCCCAAGCGCTTAGTACAGTGCTCTGCACACAGTAAGCGCTCAATAAATACGATTGATTGATTGATTGATTGATTGATTGTCCCACGTGGGACCCAAGGACAGAACCTCTGAAGTTCCCTCTGGCTTGGTCAGGGATTTGAAGAAATGGTAAACACACCAAACTCAGAAAATTCAGATTTTTTTTGGATCCAAAAACAGCAAATGAAGCCCGCCATCTGCTGGCAGCTCACGCAAACCCTTAAAATTCCACTTTTCACTCCATTTAATAGTATTTATTAAATAATTATTACAATGATTACAATAGTTCACCCATTCAATAGTATTTATTAAATAATAATTATTTAATAATCATAATTAATAATGGGGCTCACAGTCTTCATCCCCATTTTACAGACACATAGTAAGCGCTTAACAGATGCCATTATTATTATAATATTAAAATAATAATAAAAAATAATGATGGCATTTGTTAAAAGGCTTACTATGTGCAAAGCACTCTTCTAAGCGCTGGGGGGATACGAGGTGATCAATAATAATAGTGATGATGGCATTTGTTAAGCGCTTACTATGTGCAAAGCACTGTTCTAAGCGCCAATTTGGGATACAGTTGTCCCATGGGGGGGCTCACAGTCTTCAAAGAGCCCAGGCTTTGGAGTCAGAGGTCATGGGTTCAAATCCCGTCTCCGCCACTTGTCAGCTGGGTGACTTTGGGCAAGTCACTTCACTTCTCTGGGCCTCAGTGACCTCATCTGGAAAATGGGGACGATGATGATGATGATGGTACTTGTTAAGCGCTGACTATGTGCAAAGCACTGTTCTAAGCGCTGGGGCAGATACAAGATGATCAGGTTTGTCCCACGGGGGGCTCACAGTCTTAATCCCCATTTTACAGATGAGGGAACTGAGGCACGGAGAAGTGAAGCGGCTTGCCCAAAGGTCGCACAGCAGAGAAGTGGCGGGGCCGGGATTCGAACCCACATCCCGAATCCCAAGCCCGTGCTCTTCCCACTCTGTGTGTGTGTGTGTGTGTGTGTGTTTCTTTCTGGATGCGCTCTTCGCCACATTGACTCTTTTCTAATTATCAAAGATTTCTATACGATTGATTGATTGATATATGTTTGTACATATTTATTACTCTATTCATTTATTTATTTATTTTAATTGTACATATCTATTCTATTTATTTTATTTTGTTAGTATGTTTGGTTTTGTTCTCTGTCTCCCCCTTTTAGACTATGAGCCCACTGTTGGGTAGGGACCGTCTCTATATGTTGCCAACTTGGACTTCCCAAGCGCTTAGTACAGTGCCCTGCACACAGTAAGCGCTCAATAAATACGATTGATTGATTGATTGATTTTATTTTGTTAATGATAATGATTATGGTACTTGTTAAGCGCTTTCTATGTGCAAAGCACTGTTCTAAGCGCTGGGGCAGATACAAGATGATCAGGTTTGTCCCACGGGGGGCTCACAGTCTTAATCCCCATTTTACAGATGAGGGAACTGAGGCACGGAGAAGTGAAGCGGCTTGCCCAAAGGTCGCACAGCAGAGAAGTGGCGGGGCCGGGATTCGAACCCACGTCCCGAATCCCAAGTCCGTGCTCTTCCCACTCTGTGTGTGTGTGTGTGTGTGTGTGTGTGTGTGTGTGTGTGTGTGTGTGTGTGTTTCTTTCTTTCTGGATGCGCTCTTCGCCACATTGACTCTTTTCTAATTATCAAAGATTTCTATACGATTGATTGATTGATTGATATATGTTTGTACATATTTATTACTCTATTTATTTATTTATTTATTTATTTTAATTGTACATATCTATTCTATTTATTTTATTTTGTTAGTATGTTTGGTTTTGTTCTCTGTCTCCCCCTTTTAGACTGTGAGCCCACTGTTGGGTAGGGACCGTCTCTATATGTTGCCAACTTGGACTTCCCAAGCGCTTAGTACAGTGCCCTGCACACAGTAAGTGCTCAATAAATACGATTGATTGATTGATTAATTGATTTTATTTTGTTAATGATAATGATTATGGTACTTGTTAAGCGCTTACTATGTGCAAAGCACTGTTCTAAGCGCTGGGGCAAATACAAGATGATCAGGTTGTCCCACGGGGGGCTCACAGTCTTAATCCCCATTTTACAGATGAGGGAACTGAGGCACGGAGAAGTGAAGCGGCTTGCCCAAAGGTCACACAGCAGAGAAGTGGCGGGGCCGGGATTCGAACCCACGTCCCGAATCCCAAGTCCGTGCTCTTCCCACTGTGTGTGTGTGTGTGTGTGCGTGTATGTGACGTGTGTGTTTATTTCTTTTTGGATGCGCTCTTCGCCACATTGACTCTTTTCTAATTATCAAAGATTTCTATGCCTCGAGGACCGTTTTTTCAATTTCAGCTCTTTCACAATCTGCGAATGGCTGGACTGGAAAAGTCAAAAAGACGCTTTTGGGGAAGGAGCAATTACTAAGCTCTGCGGCTGCCCAGGATCAATTTTAAAAACATAAGGTCTCCTGCATAAATTATACGCACCTTAACTCATCTCCGTACCCACTGTTGGGTAGGGACTGTCTCTATATGTTGCCAATTTGTACTTCCCAAGCGCTTAGTACAGTGCTCTGCACACAGTAAGTGCTCAATAAATACGATTGATTGATTGATTTACACAATTTATTACTGGGCCTGCTTCAGCGCCACCAGAAGCCTGTCAAATATTTAGTGCCTTTTTCAAACTTCAATCAATCAATCAATCAGTCGTATTTATTGAGCGCTTACTGTGCGCAGGGCACTGTACTAAGCGCTTGGGAAGTACATGTCGGCAACATGTAGAGACGGTCCCTACCCAACAGCGGGCTCACAGTCTAAAAGGGGGAGACAGAGAACAAAACCAAACATACTAACAAAATAAAGTCAATCAGTCAATCAATCAATCGTATTTATTGAGCGCTTGCTATGTGCAGGGCACTGTACTAAGCGCTTGGGAAGTACAAGTTGGCAACATATAGAGACGGTCCCTACCCAACAGTGGGCTCACAGTCTAAAAGGGGGAGACAGAGAACAAAACCAAACATACTAACAAAATAAAATCAATCAATCAATCAATCAATCGTATTTATTGAGCGCTTACTGTGTGCAGAGCACTGTACTAAGCACTTGGGAAGTACAAGTTGGCAACATATAGAGAGAGTCCCTACCCAACAGTGGGCTCACAGTCTGAAAGGGGGAGACAGAGAACAAAACCAAACATACTAACAAAATAAAATAAATAGAATAGATATGTACAATTAAAATAAATAAATAAATAGAGTAATAAATATGTACAAACATATATCAATCAATCAATCGTATTTATTGAGCGCTTACTGTGTGCAGAGCACTGTATTAAGCGCTTGGGAAGTACAAGTTGGCAACATATAGAGACGGTCCCTACCCAACAGTGGGCTCACAGTCTAAAAGGGGGAGACAGAGAACAAAACCAAACATGCTAACAAAATAAAATAAATAGAATAGATATGTACAATTAAAATAAATGAATAGAGTAATAAATATGTACAAAAATATATACATATATACAGGTGCCGTGGGGAAAGGATACTTCCTGAGTATCTCACTATATAGGCGTGGCTCAGTGGAAAGACCACGGGCTTTGGAGTCAGGGGTCTTAGGTTCGAATCCCAGCTCTGCCAATTGTCAGCTGTGTGACTTTGGGCAAGTCACTTAACTTCTCTGTGCCTCAATTCCCTCATCTGTAAAATGGGGATTAAGACTGTGAGCCCCCTGAGGGACAACCTGATCTCCTTGTAACCTCCCCCAGCGCTTAGAACAGTGCTTTGCACATAGTAAGCACTTAATAAATGTCATTATTATTATTAGGTTAATAGATTTGCTGCAACGAGCAGAAAGAGCTAACCGTCCTTTATCAAAGTTACCTCGGAAACACTTAATCCACAGATTTTGCTCTCCGAATTAATGCTGCTCCATTTGGCCCGTTAATAGGGAAGGCTGTAGATTGTTTTCGGCAAACGTAGATTTTAAATATTTATTTGCAAGCCCTGCATAATTTAACAGCGCGGGGTTGAGTGGAGGCGACTCTGCCCAATACCTCACCCTATCAGTGCTGCTGTGTTACTCCCTCGGCGACTTTAATACAAAGTTTGTTAAAAAATGCGAGTTATTTTTAGTCTCTGACGTGCTGAAATTTAATTTGCCGCACACGCGGCGAGCTGCAATTTTGTGGCTCCCATTTAACTACCGGGGCCTGCCACCTGTAATTATTTTGAAATCCGCGCCTTGATTTCGGTTATCGGACGGATGGAAGAATGGAATGGATGGAAGAATGAAGCGGAAAATAAGCAGGCCCTCCCTTCAATCAATCAATCAATCAATCAATCATATTTATTGAGCGCTTACTATGTGCAGAGCACTGTACTAAGCACTTGGGAGGTACAAATTGGCAACATATAGAGACTCCCTACCCAACAGTGGGCTCACAGTCTAAAAGGGGGAGACAAGAGAAAAAAAAAAATAAAATAAACCAAACATACTAACAAAATAAAATAAATAGAATAGATATGTTCTCCCTTCAAAGGAGGGAAGTGCGGGCAACCCTTACGGTGGACAAGGGAAGACTCATTTGGTTTGGACCAATTTAACAAACCTTGGTTTATGAGGTGGGCGAGCAAATGGTTAGTTGGTTGCTTGCCCGGTAATCTACCTGCTTTCCACCATTCAGGCGCGGTAAGAAACAAGAAGAGCGTTTTAGGACACGTTTTTAAAATGCTTAAACTCTCCTGAATTCAACTGGAGTCTGTTCGGGCTCTCTACCCTGGAGGCCTGTCATCAATCAATCAATCAATCGTATTTATTGAGCGCTTACTGTGTGCCGAGCACTGTACTAGGCGCTTGGAAAGTACAAGTCGGCAACACATAGAGACAGTCTCGACCCAACAGCGGGCTCACAGTCTAGAAGGGGGAGACAGAGAACAAAACCAAACATACTAACAAAATAAAATAAATAGTATAGATACGTACATGTAAGATAAATAGAGTAATAAATATGTACAAACATATATACAGGTGGTGTGGGGATCATTCATTCATTCGTATTTACTGAGCGCTTCCTGAGTGCAGACCACTGGACTAAGCGCTCGGGAGAGTACGTGGTAAGGAAAAAGAAGAGCGTTTTAGGACGCGTTTTTAAAATGCTTAAACTCTCCTGAATTCAACTGGAGTCTGTTCGGGCTCTCTACCCTGGAGGCCTGTCATTATTCATTCATTCATATTTAATCAATCAATCAATCAATCAATCATATTTATTGAGCGCTTCCTGAGTGCAGACCACTGGACTAAGCGCTTGGGAGAGTACATGGTAAGAAACAAGAAGAGCGTTTTAGGATGCGTTTTTAAAATGCTTAAACTCATATTTACTGAGCGCTTCCTGAGTGCAGACCACTGGACTAAGCGCTTGGGAGAGTACGCGGTAAGAAAAAAGAGGAGCGTTTTAGGACGCGTTTTTAAAATGCTTAAACTCTCCTGAATTCAATTGGAGTCTGTTCAGGCTCTCTACCCCGGAGGCCTGTCATCATTCATTCATTCATATTTACTGAGCGCTTCCTGAGTGCAGACCACTGGACTAAGCGCTTGGGAGAGTACGCGGTAAGAAAAAAGAGGAGCGTTTTAGGACGCGTTTTTAAAATGCTTAAACTCTCCTGAATTCAGATGGAGTCTGTTCGGGCTCTTCCCTGGAGGCCTGTCATCATTCATTCATTAATATTTAATCAATCAATCAATCAATCGTATTTATTGAGCGCTTCCTGAGTGCAGACCACTGGACTAAGCGCTTGGGAGAGTACACAGTAAAAAACAAGAAGAGCGTTTTAGGAAGCGTTTTTAAAATGCTTAAACTCTCCTGAATTCAATTGGAGTCTGTTCAGGCTCTCTACCCCGGAGGCCTGTCATCATTCATTCATTCATATTTACTGAGCGCTTCCTGAGTGCAGACCACTGGACTAAGCGCTTGGGAGAGTACGCGGTAAGAAAAAAGAGGAGCGTTTTAGGACGCGTTTTTAAAATGCTTAAACTCTCCTGAATTCAATTTGAGTCTGTTTGGGCTCTTCCCTGGAGGCCTGTCATCATTCATTCATTAATATTTAATCAATCAATCAATCAATCGTATTTATTGAGCGCTTCCTGAGTGCAGACCACGGGACTAAGCGCTTGGGAGAGTACACAGTAAAAAACAAGAAGAGCGTTTTAGGAAGCGTTTTTAAAATGCTTAAACTCTCCTGAATTCAATTGGAGTCTGTTCAGGCTCTCTACCCCGGAGGCCTGTCATCATTCATTCATTCATATTTACTGAGCGCTTCCTGAGTGCAGACCACTGGACTAAGCGCTTGGGAGAGTACGCGGTAAGAAAAAAGAGGAGCGTTTTAGGACGCGTTTTTAAAATGCTTAAACTCTCCTGAATTCAATTTGAGTCTGTTTGGGCTCTTCCCTGGAGGCCTGTCATCATTCATTCATTAATATTTAATCAATCAATCAATCAATCGTATTTATTGAGCGCTTCCTGAGTGCAGACCACTGGACTAAGCGCTTGGGAGAGTACGCGGTAAGAAAAAAGAAGAGCGTTTTAGGATGTGTTTTTAAAATGCTTAAACTCTCCTGAATTCAGTTGGAGTCTGTTCGGGCTCTTCCCTGGAGGCCTGTCATCATTCATTCATTAATATTTAATCAATCAATCAATCAATCGTATTTATTGAGCGCTTCCTGAGTGCAGACCACTGGACTAAGCGCTTGGGAGAGTACACAGTAAAAAACAAGAAGAGCGTTTTAGGAAGCGTTTTTAAAATGCTTAAACTCTCCTGAATTCAATTGGAGTCTGTTCAGGCTCTCTACCCCGGAGGCCTGTCATCATTCATTCATTCATATTTACTGAGCGCTTCCTGAGTGCAGACCACTGGACTAAGCGCTTGGGAGAGTACGCGGTAAGAAAAAAGAGGAGCGTTTTAGGACGCGTTTTTAAAATGCTTAAACTCTCCTGAATTCAATTTGAGTCTGTTTGGGCTCTTCCCTGGAGGCCTGTCATCATTCATTCATTAATATTTAATCAATCAATCAATCAATCGTATTTATTGAGCGCTTCCTGAGTGCAGACCACGGGACTAAGCGCTCGGGAGAGTACGCGGTAAGAAAAAAGAGGAGCGTTTTAGGACGCGTTTTTAAAATGCTTAAACTCTCCTGAATTCAGTTGGAGTCTGTTCGGGCTCTTCCCTGGAGGCCTGTCATCATTCATTCATTAATATTTAATCAATCAATCAATCAATCGTATTTATTGAGCGCTTCCTGAGTGCAGACCACTGGACTAAGCGCTTGGGAGAGTACGCGGTAAGAAAAAAGAAGAGCGTTTTAGGATGTGTTTTTAAAATGCTTAAACTCTCCTGAATTCAATTGGAGTCTGTTCAGGCTCTCTACCCCGGAGGCCTGTCATCATTCATTCATTCATATTTACTGAGCGCTTCCTGAGTGCAGACCACTGGACTAAGCGCTTGGGAGAGTATGCGGTAAGAAAAAAGAAGAGCGTTTTAGGATGTGTTTTTAAAATGCTTAAACTCTCCTGAATTCAGTTGGAGTCTGTTCGGGCTCTTCCCTGGAGGCCTGTCATCATTCATTCATTAATATTTAATCAATCAATCAATCAATCGTATTTATTGAGCGCTTCCTGAGTGCAGACCACTGGACTAAGCGCTTGGGAGAGTACACAGTAAAAAACAAGAAGAGCGTTTTAGGAAGCGTTTTTAAAATGCTTAAACTCTCCTGAATTCAATTGGAGTCTGTTCAGGCTCTCTACCCCGGAGGCCTGTCATCATTCATTCATTCATATTTACTGAGCGCTTCCTGAGTGCAGACCACTGGACTAAGCGCTTGGGAGAGTACGCGGTAAGAAAAAAGAGGAGCGTTTTAGGACGCGTTTTTAAAATGCTTAAACTCTCCTGAATTCAATTTGAGTCTGTTTGGGCTCTTCCCTGGAGGCCTGTCATCATTCATTCATTAATATTTAATCAATCAATCAATCAATCAATCGTATTTATTGAGCGCTTCCTGAGTGCAGACCACTGGACTAAGCGCTCGGGAGAGTACGCAGTAAGAAAAAAGAAGAGCATTTTAGGATGCGTTTTAAAAACTCTCCTGAACTCAATTGGAGTCTGTTTGGGCCCTCTACCCTGGAGGCCTGTCATCATTCATTCATTCATATTTACTGAGCGCTTCCTGAGTGCAGGCCACTGGACTAAGCGCTTGGGAGAGTACGCGGTAAGAAAAAAGAGGAGCGTTTTAGGACACGTTTTTAAAATGCTTAAACTCTCCTGAATTCAGTTGGAGTCTGTTCGGGCTCTCTACCTTGGAGGCCTGTCATCAATCAATCAATCAATCAATCATATTTATTGAGCACTTACTGTGTGCAGAGCACTGTACTAAGCACTTGGGAATCATTCATTTATTCATATTTAATCAATCAATCAATCAATCGTATTTATTGAGCGCTTCCTGAGTGCAGACCACTGGACTAAGCACTTGGGAGAGTACGCAGTAACAATAAACGGAAACATTCCCTGCTCACGACGAGCGTCAGTGATGATGGCATTTATTAAGCGCTTACTATGTGCAAAGCACTGTTCTAATAATAATGGTGGTATTTGTTATGCGCTTACTATGTGCAAAGCACTGTTCTAAGCGCTGGGGGGGATACAAGGTCATCAGGTTGTCCCACATGGGGCACACAGCCTTCATCCCCATTTTCCAGATGAGGTAACTGAGGCCCAGAGAAGTTAAGTGACTTGCCCAAAATCACACAGCTGACAAGTGGCGGAGCTGGGATTTGAACCCATGACCTCTGACTCCAAAGCCCGGGCTCTTTCCACTGAGCCACGCTGCTTCTCGTGCCACGCTGCTTCTCTAGCCACGCGCTGGAGAGGTTACAGAGTGATCAGGTTGTCCCACAGGGGGCTGACAGTCTTAATTCCCATTTTACAGATGAGGTAACTGAGGCCCAGAGAAGTGAAGTGACTTGCCCAAAGTCACACAGCTGACATTTGGCAGAGCTGGGATTTGAACCCATGAACTCTGACTCCAAAGCCCGGGCTTTTTCCGCTGAGCCACGCTGCTTCCCCAGTTAGTCAGTTTACTGGTTTTGGTGTGTATAGATCTATAGATGACAGATAGATAGATAGATAGATAGATAGATAGATAGATAGATATTTATATATAGATCAATCAATCAATCGTATTTATTGAGCGCTTACTGTGTGCAGAGCACTGGACTAAGCACTTGGGAAGTCCAAATTGGCAACATATAGAGACAGTCCCTACCCAACAGTGGGCTCACAGTCTAAAAGGGGTAGACAGAGGACAAAACCAAACATACTAACAAAATAAAATAAATAGAATAGAATAGATCTATATATCTATATCTATATATCTATATCTACATATAGATCTGTATAGATCTATAATTCTATTTATTTATATTGATGCCTGTTTACTTGTTTTGATGTCTGTCTCCCCGCTTCTAGACTGCCAGCCCGGTGTGGGCAGGGATTGTCTCTTTTTATTGCTGAATTGTACTTTCCAAGTGCTCAGTACAGTGCTCTGCACGCAGTAAGCGCTCAATAAATACGACTGAATGCCTGAATCAATTGAGCACTTACTATTCATTCATTCATTCAATCGTATTTATTGAGCGCTCACTGTGTGCAGAGCACTATACTAAGCGCTTGGGAAGTCCAAGTCGGCAACATATAGAGACGGTCCCTGTCCAACAGCGGGCTCACAGTCTAGAAGGGGGGAGACAGACAACAGAACAAAACATGTGGACATTCATTCATTCAATTGTATTTATTGAGCACTTACTGTGTGCACAGCACTGTACTAAGCGCTTGGGAAGTCCAAGTCGGCAACATATAGAGACGGTCCCTACCCAGCAACGGGCTCACAGTTAGAAGGGGGGAGACAGACAACAGAACAAAACATGTGGACATTCATTCATTCAATTGTATTTATTGAGCACTTACTGTGTGCAGAGCACTGTACTAAGCGCTTGGGAAGTCCAAGTCGGCAACATATAGAGACGGTCCCTACCCAGCAACGGGCTCACAGTCTAGAATCAATCAATCAATCGTCTTTATTGAACGCTTACTGTGTGCAGAGCACTGTACCAAGCGCTTGGGAAGTCCAAGTTGGCAACATCTAGAGACGGTCCCTACCCAACAGCGGGCTCACAGTCTAGAAGGGGGAGACAGACAACAAAACCAAAAATACTAACAAAATAAAATAAATCAATCAATCGTATTTATTGAGCGCTTACTGTGTGCAGAGCACTGTACTAAGCGCTTGGGAAGTCCAAGTTGGCAACATATAGAGACAGTCCCTACCCAACAGTGGGCTCACAGTCTAAAAGGGGGAGACAGAGAAAATAAAATAAATAAATAGAATAGATATGGGGGGAGACAGACAACAGAACAAAACATGTGGACATGCATTCACTCAATTGTATTTATTGAGCGCTTACTGTGTGCAGAGCACTGTACTAAGCGCTTGGGAAGTCCAAGTCGGCAACATATAGAGACGGTCCCTATGCAACAACGGGCTCACAGCCTAGAAGGGGGAGACGGACGACAAAACAAAGCATGTGGACGGGTGTCAAGTCATCAGAATAAATAGAAATAAAGCTAGATGCACATCATTAACAAGATCAATAGAATAGTAAATATGGACAAGTAAAATAAATAGAGTTATAAATCTGTACAAACATCTATACAGGTGCTGTGGGGAGGGGAAGGAGGTAGGGCGGGCGGGATGGGGAGGAGGAGAGGACAGCTTCTAGACTGTAAGCCCACTGTTGGGTAGGGAGCGTCTCTATGTGTTGATGACTTGTACTTCCCAAGCGCTTAGTACAGTGCTCTGCACACAGTAAGCGCTCATTAAATACGATTGAATGAATGAATGAAAAAGGGAAGGCCTCTTGGAGGAGGTAAGCTCTCAGTAGGGCTTTGAAGGGAGCAGAGCACTGTCAAGAAGCAGCGTGGCTCAGTGGGAAGAGCCCGGGCTTTGGAGTCAGAGGTCATGGGTTCAAATCCCGGCTCCGCCAATTGGAAGCATTGTGGCTCGGTGGAAAGAGCGAGGGCTTGGGAGTCAGAGGTCATGGGTTCGAATCCCTGCTCCGCCACCCGTCAGCTGTGTGACCTTGGGCAAGCCACTTAACTTCTCTGTGCCTCCGTTACCTCATCTGTAATATGGGGATCAATCAATCAATCAATCACAGGATTAAGCCTGTGAGCCCCAAGGGGGACAACCTGATCACCTTGCAGCCCCCCCAGCGCTTAGAACAGTGCTTTGCCCATAGTAAGCGCTTAACAAATACCACCATTATTATTAGTATTGTCAGCTGTGTGACTTTGGGCAAGTCACTTCACTTCTCTGGGCCTCAGTTCCCTCATCTGTAAAAGGGGGATGAAGACTGTGAGCCCCCCGTGGGACAACCTGATCATCTTGTAACCTCCCAAGCCCAAGCGCTTAGTCCAGCGCTTTGCACACGGTAAGCGCTCAATAAATACAATTGAATGAATGAATGCTTTGCACATAGTAAGCGCTTAATAAATCCCATTATTATACCCAAGCGCCTTTCACCGTGTTACCGGGCAATGCAACATGACCTAATGTGGTCTCTGAAGACACAGTAAGCGCTTAATAAATGCCATCATTATTATTATTGGCACATTGAAAGCGCTTAATAAATGCCATTATTATTATTATTATTATTATTGGCACATAGTAATCACTTAACAAATACAATTATTATTATTATTATTATTTCTGAAGACATAGTAAGCGCTTAAATGCCATCATTATTATTATTGGCACATAGTAAAAGCTTAATAAATTCCATCATTATTATTATTGGCACATAGTAAAAGCTTAATAAATGCCATCATTATTATTATTGGCACAGAGTAATCGCTTAACAAAGACAATTATTATTATTATTATTTCTGAAGACATAGCAAGTGCTTAATAAATGCCATCATTATTACTATTGGCACATAGTAAAAGCGTAATAAATGCCGTCATTATTATTATTGGCACCTAGTAAAAGCGTAATAAATGCCATCATTATTATTATTCTCATTATTGGCACATAGTACTCGCTTAACAAATACAATTATTATCACTATTATTTCTGAAGACATAGGAAGCATAATGCCATCATTATTATTATTGGTACATAGTAAAAGCTTAATAAATGCCATCACTGTTATTATTATTATTGGCACATAGTAATTGCTTAACAAATACAATTATTATTATTATTATTTCAGAAGACATAGTAAGCGCTTAATAAATGCCATCATCATTATTATTATTGGCACATAGTAAAAGCTTAATAAATGCCATCATTATTATTATTGGTACATAGTAAAAGCTTAATAAATGCCATCATTATGATTATTATTATTATTGGCACATAGTAATCGCTTAACAAATACAATTATTATTATTTCTGAAGACATAGTAAGCACTTAATAAGTGCCATCATTATTATTATTGGCACATTTTAAGCGCTTACTAAATGCCATTATTATTATTATTATTGGCACATAGTAAAAGCTTAATAAATGCCATCATTATTATTATTATTATTATTGGCACATAGTAATTGCATAACAAATACAATTATTATTATTATTATTATTATTATTTCTGAAGACATAGTGAGAGCTTAATAAGTGCCATCATTATTATTATCGGCACACAGTAAAAGCTTAATAAATGCCATCATTATTATATTATTATTATTGGCACATAGTAAAAGTTTAATAAATGCCATCATTATTATTAATTTTATTGGCTCATAATAATCGCTTAACAAATACAATTATCATTATTATTACTATAAATGCCATCATTATCATCATTTTTATTGGCACATAGCAATAGCTTAACAAACACAATTATTATTACTATTACTATAAATGCCATCATTATCATTATTTTTATTGGCACATAGTAATCGCTTAAGAAATACAATTATCATTACTATTACTATAAATGCCATCATTATTATTATTTTTATTGGCACATAGTAATCCCTTAACAAATACAATTATCATTACTATTACTATAAATGCCATTATTATTATTATTTTTATTGGCACATAGTCATCGCTTAACAAATACAATTATCATTACTATTACTATAAATGCCATCATTATTATTTTTTTTATTGGCACATAGTCATCGCTTAACAAATGCAATTATCATTACTGTTACTATAAATGCCATCATTATTATTATTTTTATTGGCACATAGTCATCGCTTAATAAATACAATTATTATTACTATAAATGCCGTCATTATCATTATTTTTATTGGCACACAGTAATCGCTTAACAAATACAATTATCATTACTATTAGTATAAATGCCATCATTATTATAATTTTTATTGGCACATAGTCATCGCTTAACAAACACAATTATGATTACTATTACTATAAATGCCATCATTATCATTATTTTTATTGGCACATAGTCATCGCTTAACAAATACAATTATCATTACTATTACTATAAATGCCATCATTATCATTATTTTCATTGGCACATAGTAATCGCTTAACAAATACAATTATTATTACTGCTATTATTATTATTACTATTACAATTATTATTACCATTACTCTAAATGCCATCATTATCATCATTTTTATTGGCACATAGTCATCGCTTAACAAATACAATTATCATTACTATTACTATTACTATAAATGCCATCATTATCATCATTTTATTGGCACAATCATCGCTTAACAAGTACAATTATTATTACTATTATTATTACTATAAATGCCATCATCATCATCATTTTTATTGGCACATAGTCATCGCTTAACAAATACAATTATCATTACTATTACTATTACTATAAATGCCATCATTCTCGTTATTTTCATTGGCACATAGTAATCGCTTAACAAATACAATTATTATTACTGCTATTATTATTATTACTATTACAATTATTATTACCATTACTCTAAATGCCATCATTATCATCATTTTTATTGGTACATAGTCATCGCTTAACAAATACAATTATCATTACTATTACTATAAATGCCATCATCATCATCGTTTTTATTGGCACAGTCATCGCGTAACAAATACAATTATCATTACTATCACCATTACTATAAATGCCATCATTCTCGTTATTTTTATTGGCACATGGTCATCGCTTAACAAATGCAATTATTATTACTGTTATTATTACTATAAATGCCATCATTCTCGTTATTTTTATTGGCACATGGTCATCGCTTAACAAATACGATTATTATTACTGTTATTATTACTATGAATGCCATCATCATCATCATTTTTATTGGCACATAGTCATCGCTTAACAAATACAGTTATCATTACTATTACTATAAATGCCATCATTCTCGTTATTTTTATTGGCACATGGTCATCGCTTAACAAATACAATTATTACTGTTATTACTATAAATGCCATCATCATCATCATTTTTATTGGCACATAGTCATCGCTTAACAAATACAATTATCATTACTATTACTATAAATGCCATCATTCTCGTTATTTTTATTGGCACACGGTCATCGCTTAACAAATACAATTGTTATTACTGTTATTATTACTATAAATGCCATCATCATTTTTATTGGCACATAGTCATCGCTTAACAAATACAATTATCATTACTATAACTATTACTATAAATGCCATCATTCTCGTTATTTTTATTGGCACATGGTCATCATTCTCGTTATTTTTATTGGCACATGGTCATCGCTTAACAAATACAATTATTATTATTATTATTATTATTATTATTATTATTATTACTATTATTATTATGTCATTTCTCCCTCGTTTCCCACAGGCGTCGTGTGAGGCGCCCAGGCCTGTGGGAAGCAGAAGGGCCTCGACGCCCCGAAGGGCCACGAGGCGGCCGCGGCGCGCGGCATGCCGGGACTTGTAGTCCCCGGTGGGGGTGGGTGGGGGTGCCCTCGCAGGGCCTGCCGGGACTTGTAGTCCCCCCGCCCGGCTGAGAATAGAGGGGCGCGCGCAGAATGCCGGGACTTGGAGTCCCCAAGCCGGGCGCCGTCGCGGAGCCTGCCGGGAGTTGTAGTCCAGCGGCCGCGGGACTTCCGGAAATCCACTACGGTGGCCCGGAAGGCGCCCGCCCGTTCGCCCGCTCGCCCCTTCGCCGAGGTCAGTCTCCTCTCTCCTTTTTTTTTTTTTTACTGGCATTTGTTAGGCGCTCAGTACAGAGTCCGACCACCTACTAATCGCCCTGCCCGTCGTCGACGCCCCGGCCCACGTCCTTCCCCTGGCCCGGAATGCCAAGCTAGCCTTCTTCCTAATAATAATAATAATAATAATAATAATAATAACATTTATTAGGCGCTTACTACGTGCCAAGCACTGTTCTAAGCGCTGGGGAGGTCACCAGGTGGTCAGGTTGTCCCACGGGGGGCTCCCAGTCTTCATCCCCATTTTATAGATGTAACTTTGAGGCCCAGAAAGTAATAATAATAATAATGATGACATTTATTAACTGCTTACTTTGTGCCAATTGGTGATTTAATAATAATAATGGCATTTATTAAGCGCCTACTGTGTGCCAAGCATCATTCTAATAATAATGATAATAATAATAATAATGATAATGGCATTTATTAAGCACTTACTATGTGCCAAGAACTGTTCTAATAATAATAATAAGGATGACA
Source organism: Tachyglossus aculeatus (assembly GCF_015852505.1). Taxonomy (NCBI): domain Eukaryota; kingdom Metazoa; phylum Chordata; class Mammalia; order Monotremata; family Tachyglossidae; genus Tachyglossus; species Tachyglossus aculeatus. Next base: position 2,731,312 of record NC_052075.1, read on the forward strand.
TTTATTAAGCACTTACTATGTGCCAAGCACCGTTCTAATAATAACAATGATGGCATTTATTAAGCGCTTCCTATGTGCCAAGAACTGTTATACTAATAATAATGATGGCAGTTATTGAGCGCTTACTACGTGCCAAACACTGTTCTGATAATGATAATAATGGTGGCATTTATTGAGCGCTTACTATGTGCCAAGAACTGTTCTAATAATAATAAGGATGACATTTATTAAGCACTTACTATGTGCCAAGCACCGTTCTAATAATAACAATGATGGCATTTATTAAGCGCTTCCTATGTGCCAAGAACTGTTATAATAATGATAATGATGGCAGTTATTAAGCGCTTACTATGTGCCAAGCACTGTTCTGATAATGATAATAATGATGGCATTTGTTGAGCGCTTACTATGTGCCAAGAACTGTTCTAATAATAATAATAATAATGATGACATTTATTAAGCACTTACTATGTGCCAAGCACCATTCTAATAATAACAATGATGGCATTTATTAAGCGCTTCCTATGTGCCAAGAACTGTTATAATAATAATAATGATGGCAGTTATTAAGCGCTTACTACGTGCCAAGCACTGTTCTAATAATGATAATAATGATGGCATTTATTGAGCGCTTACTATGTGCCAAGAACTGTTCTAATAATAATAATAAGGATGGCATTTATTAAGCACTTACTATGTGCCAAGCACCGTTCTAATAATAATGATGGCATTTATTAAGCGCTTCCTATGTGCCAAGAACTGTTATAATAATAATAATGATGGCAGTTATTAAGCACTTACTACGTGCCAAGCACTGTTCTAATAATGATAATAATGATGGCATTTATTGAGCGCTTACTATGTACCAAGAACTGTTCTAATAATAATAAGGATGACATTTATTAAGCACTTACTATGTGCCAAGCACCATTCTAATAATAATAATGATGGCAGTTATTAAGCGCTTACTACGTGCCAAGCACTGTTCTGATGATGATAATAATGATGGCATTTATTGAGCGCTTACTATGTGCCAAGAACTGTTCTAATAATAATAAGGATGACATTTATTAAGCACTTACTATGTGCCAAGCGCCGTTCTAATAATAACAATGATGGCATTTATTAAGCGCTTCCTATGTGCCAAGAACTGTTATACTAATAATAATGATGGCAGTTATTAAGCGCTTACTACGTGCCAAGCACTGTTCTGATAATGATAATAATGATGGCATTTATTGAGCGCTTACTATGTGCCAAGAACTTAGGGACTGTCTCTATATGTTGCCAATCTGTCCTTCCCAAGCGCTTAGTACAGTGCTCTGCACTTAGTAAGCGCTCAATAAATAAGATTGATGATGATGATGATGATGAACTGTTCTAATAATAATAATAATGATGACATTTATTAAGCACTTACTATGTGCCAAGCACCGTTCTAATAATAACAATGATGGCATTTATTAAGCGCTTCCTATGTGCCAAGAACTGTTATAATAATGATAATGATGGCAGTTATTAAGCGCTTACTATGTGCCAAGCACTGTTCTAATAATGATAATAATGATGGCATGTATTGAGTGCTTACTATGTGCCAAGAACTGTTCTAATAATAATAAGGATGACATTTATTAAGCACTTACTATGTGCCAAGCACCGTTCTAATAATAACAATGATGGCATTTATTAAGCGCTTCCTATGTGCCAAGAACTGTTATACTAATAATGATGATGGCAGTTATTAAGCGCTTACTACGTGCCGAGCACTGTTCTGATAATGATAATAATGATGGCATTTATTGAGCGCTTACTATGTGCCAAGAACTGTTCTAATAATAATAATAAGGATGACATTTATTAAGCACTTACTATGTGCCAAGCACCGTTCTAATAATAACAATGATGACATTTATTAAGCGCTTCCTATGTGCCAAGAACTGTTATAATAATAATAATGATGGCAGTTATTAAGCGCTTACTACGTGCCAAGCACTGTTCTGATAATGATAATAATGATGGCATTTATTGAGCGCTTACTATTTGCCAAGAACTGTTCTAATAATAATAATAAGGATGACATTTATTAAGCACTTACTATGTGCCAAGCACCGTTCTAATAATAACAATGATGGCATTTACTAAGCGCTTCCTATGTGCCAAGAACTGTTCTAATAATAATAATGATGGCAGTTATTAAGCGCTTACTACGTGCCAAGCACTGTTCTGATAATGATAATAATGATGGCATTTATTGAGCGCTTACTATGTGCCAAGAACTGTTCTAATAATAATAATAAGGATGACATTTATTAAGCACTTACTATGTGCCAAGCACTGTTCTAATAATAACAATGATGGCATTTATTAAGCGCTTCCTATGTGCCAAGAGCTGTTATAATAATAATAATGATGGCAGTTATTAAGCGCTTACTACGTGCCAAGCACTGTTCTAATAATGATAATAATGATGGCATTTATTGAGCGCTTACTATGTGCCAAGAACTGTTCTAATAATAATAATGATGACATTTATTAAGCACTTACTATGTGCCAAGCACCATTCTAATAATAATAATGATGGCAGTTATTAAGTGCTTACTACGTGCCAAGCACTGTTCTGATGATGATAATAATGATGGCATTTATTGAGCGCTTACTATGTGCCAAGAACTGTTCTAATAATAATAATAAGGATGGCATTTATTAAGCACTTACTATGTGCCAAGCACCGTTCTAATAATAACAATGATGGCATTTATTAAGCGCTTCCTATGTGCCAAGAACTGTTATAATAATGATAATGATGGCAGTTATTAAGCGCTTACTATGTGCCAAGCACTGTTCTGATAATGATAATAATGATGGCATGTATTGAGCGCTTACTATGTGCCAAGAACTGTTCTAATAATAATAATAAGGATGACATTTATTAAGCACTTACTATGTGCCAAGCACCGTTCTAATAATAACAATGATGGCATTTATTAAGCGCTTCCTATGTGCCAAGAACTGTTCTAATAATAATGATGATGGCAGTTATTAAGCGCTTACTACGTGCCAAGCACTGTTCTGATAATGATAATAATGATGGCATGTATTGAGCGCTTACTATGTGCCAAGAACTTAGGGACTGTCTCTATATGTTGCCAATCTGTACTTCCCAAGCGCTTAGTACAGTGCTCTGCACATAGTAAGCGCTCAATAAATACGATTGATGATGATGATGGTGATGAAGAACTGTTCTAATAATAATAATAATAATGATGACATTTATTAAGCACTTACTATGTGCCAAGCACCGTTCTAATAATAACAATGATGGCATTTATTAAGCACTTCCTATGTGCCAAGAACTGTTATAATAATAATAATGATGGCGGTTATTAAGCGCTTACTACGTGCCAAGCACTGTTCTAATAATGATAATAATGATGGCATTTATTGAGCGCTTACTATGTGCCAAGAACTGTTCTAATAATAATAATGATGACATTTATTAAGCACTTACTATGTGCCAAGCACCGTTCTAATAATAACAATGATGGCATTTATTAAGCGCTTCCTATGTGCCAAGAACTGTTATAATAATAATAATAATAATAGCATTTATTAAGCGCTTACTCTGTGCCAAGCCCTGTTCTAAGCGCTGGGGAGGTTACAGGGTGATCAGGTTGCCCCACGGGGGCCTCACAGTCTTCATCCCCATTTTCCAGATGAGGTCACTGAGGCCCAGAGAAGTGAAGTGACATGCCCAAAGTCACACAGCTGACAAGTGGCAGAGCCGGGATTTGAACCCATGACCGCTGACTCCAAAGCCCGGGCTCCTTCTAGACTGTGAGCCCGCTGTTTATTTATTTATTTGACTTGTACCTACTGAGCACCTACTGGGTACCAGAAGCAGCATGTCTTAGTGGAATATATGTATATTACTCTATTTATTTTACTTGTACATATTTATTCTATTGATTTTATTTTGTTAATATGTTCGGTTTTGTTGTCTGTCTCCCCCTTCTAGACTGCAAGCCCGCTGTTGGGTCGAGACCGTCTCTAGATGTTGCCAACTTGGACTTCCCAAGCGCTTAGTACAGTGCTCGGCACACAGGAAGCGCTCAATAAATACGATTGATTGATTGATTGATTGATTGTTGCGTAGGGACCGTCTCTATGTGTTGCCAACTTGGACTTCCCAAGCGCTTAGAACAGTGCTCTGCACACAGTAAGCGCTCAATAAGCAGCGCGGCTCAGTGGAGAAGAGCCCGGGCTTTGGAGTCAGAGGTCATGGGTTCGAATCCCGGCTCCGCCACATGTCTGCTGTGTGACCTTGGGCAAGTCACTTCACTTCTCTGAGCCCCAGTTACCTCGTCTGGAAAATGGGGATGAAGACTGTGAGCCCCATGGGGGACAACTTGATCACCTTGTATCCACCCCCAGCGCTTAGAACAGTGCTTGGCACAGAGTAAGCGCTTAATAAATGCTATTATTATTGTTATTATAACAGCTCTTGGCACATAGGAAGCGCTTAATAAATGCCATCATTATTATTATTAAAACAGTGCTTGGCACATAGTAAGCACTTAATAAATGCCATTATTATTATTATTATTATTATTTTCTGGGCCTCAAAGTTACCACATCTGGAAAATGGGGATGAAGACGGGGAGCCCCCCGTGGGACAACCTGATCACCTGGTGACCTCCCCGGCGCTTAGAACAGTGCGTGGCATGTAGTAAGCGCTTAATAACTGCCATCATTATTATTATTAGAACAGTACTTGGCACATAGTAAGCGCTCAATAAATGCCATCATTATTATCATTATTAGAACAGTGCTTGGCACATAGTAAGAGCTTAATAAATGCCATAAATTATTATTATTATTAGAACAGTGCTTGGCACGTAGTAAGTGCTTCATTATTATTATTATAACGGTGCTTGGCACATAGTAAAGCACTTCTCTGAGCCCCAGTGATCTCATCTGGAAAATGGGGATGAAGACTGGGAGCCCCACGTGGGACAACTTGATCACCTTGTATCCACCCCCAGCGCTTTGAACAGTGCTCTGCACATAGTAAGCGCTTAACAAATGCCATCATTATTATTATTATTATTAATAAATACGTTTGATTGATTGATTTCCACTGAGCCACGCTGCTCATACATGTATATGTCAGAAGAGAGGCAAAGTCTGAGCCATTGGGTATTTTTCTGCCCAACTGTGACGTGAAACTGAGCTCCTGCTTTATTATTAATTTGGATTTTTCTTCTTCTTACACGGCACCAAGGGGAACCAGCCTGCTTTAATGCGATGATGCAAGGATCATTGTTTGATCCCCAAACAATGCGCGTCTAAATCCATTATTAGTGAATCCAAAAAAAAAAAAGTGACTCCAGAATATCGATTCGGCCCATCTAGGCGGATAGTCCAGTGCTCTGCATACAGTAAGCGCTCAACCTGTATATATGTATATATGGCTGTACATATTTATTACTCTATTTTACTTGTACATATCTATCCTATTTATTTTATTTTGTTGGGATGTTTGGTTTTGTTCTCTGTCTCCCCCTTTTAGACTGTGAGCCCACTGTTGGGTAGGGACTGTCTCTATGTGTTGCCAATTTGTACTTCCCAAGCGCTTAGTACAGTGCTCTGCACATAGTAAGCGCTCAATAAATACGATTGATGATGATGATGATCCCCAAACAATGAGCGTCTAAATCCATTATTAGTGAATCCAAAAAAAAAAAAGTGACTCCAGAATATCGATTCGGCCCATCTAGGCGGATAGTCCAGTGCTCTGCATATAGTAAGTGCTCAACCTGTATATATGGTTGTACATATTTATTACTCTATTTATTTATTTATTTTACTTGTACATATCTATCCTATTTATTTTATTTTGTTGGTATATTTGGTTTTGTTCTCTGTCTCCCCCTTTTAGACTGTGAGCCCACTGTTGGGTAGGGACCGTCTCTATGCGTTGCCAATTTGTACTTCCCAAGCGCTTAGTACAGTGCTCTGCACATAGTAAGCGCTCAATAAATACGATTGATGATGATGATGATGATCCCCAAACAGTGCGTGTCTAAATCCATTATTAGTGAATCCAAAAAAAAAAAAGTGACTCCAGAATATCGATTCGGCCCATCTAGGCGGATAGTCCAGTGCTCTGCATATAGTAAGCGCTCAACCTGTATATATGGTTGTACATATTTATTACTCTATTTATTTATTTATTTTACTTGTCCATATCTATCCTATTTATTTTATTTTGTTGGTACGTTTGGTTTTGTTCTCTGTCTCCCCCTTTTAGACTGTGAGCCCACTGTTGGGTAGGGACCGTCTCTATGTGTTGCCAATTTGTACTTCCCAAGTGCTTAGTACAGTGCTCTGCACATAGTAAGCGCTCAATAAATACGATTGATGATGATGATGATGATCCCCAAACAATGCGTGTCTAAATCCATTATTAGTGAATCCCCCCCCAAAAAAGTGACTCCAGAATATCGATCCGGCCCATCTAGGCGGATAGTCCAGTGCTCTGCATATAGTAAGCTCTCAACCTGTATATATGTATTTATGGTTGTACATATTTATTACTCCATTTATTTATTTATTTTACTTGTCCATATCTATCCTATTTATTTTATTTTGTTGGTATGTTTGGTCTTGTTCTCTGTCCCCCCCCCTTTTAGACTGTGAGCCCACTGTTGGGTAGGGACCGTCTCTATGTGTTGCCAATTTGTACTTCCCAAGCGCTTAGTGCAGTGCTCTGCACATAGTAAGCGCTCAATAAATACGATTGATGATGATGATAAAAAATGAGATTCCTGTCTAATCGGAAGCGGCTTTGATCGGCTCCTATATAACGTCAAAAAGATAATCGGTTGACTGTCAGTGTCTCTTGCACAGCCCCAGGGAAAATCAGATTCTAGACTGTGAGCCCGCTGTTGGGTCGGGACCGTCTCTCTATGTTGCCAACTTGGACTTCCCAAGCGCTTAGTACAGCGCTCTGCACACAGTAAGCGCTCAATAAATACGGTTGGTTGATTGATTAATCCACTTTCAGGGCCCAGGAGAGAAAGCTGGAGGTCTTTTACCTCCTCGAAGGTGGGTGACGTAGGCCCGGTTTTCCAGAAATCTTTGTTATCCTCGATTGGGAGAGCCGAGAAAAACGAGGCACTAGACTGGGAGCCCACTGTTGGGTAGGGACCATCTCTATATGTTGCCCACTTGGACTTCCCAAGCGCTTAGTACAGTGCTCTGCACACAGTGCTCAATACATATGATTAATTTATTTATTTACTTGTACATATCTATTCTATTTATTTTATTTTGTTAGTATGTTCGGTTTTGTTCTCTGTCTCCCCCTTTTAGACTGTGAGCCCACTGTTGGGTAGGGACTGTCTCTATATGTTGCCAATTTGTACTTCCCAAGCGCTTAGTACAGTGCTCTGCACATAGTAAGCACTCAATGAATACGATTGATGATGATGATTGATAAAGCCTGGTAGGGAGAATTAACGGCCCATTGGAGAAGCAGCGTGGCTCAGTGGAAAGAGCCCGGGCTTTGGAGTCAGAGGTCGTGGGTTCAAATCCCGGCTCCGCCAATTGTCAGCTGGGTGACTTTGGGGAGGTTACAAGGTGATCAGGTTGTCCCACTAGGGGCTCACAGTCTTAATCCCCGTTTTACAGATGAGGCCGCTGAGGCCCAGAGAAGTGAAGTGACTTGCCCAAAGTCACACAATTGGCAGAGCCGGGATTTGAACCCATAACCTCTGACTCCAAAGCCCATGCTCTTCCCACTGAGCCATGCTGCTCTGGGCAAGTCATGTCACTTCCCTGTGCCTCAGTTCCCTCATCTGTAAAATGGGGATGAAGACTGTGAGCCCCCCGTGGGACAACCTGATCACCTTGTAACCTCCCCAGCGCTTAGAACAGTGTTTTGCATATAGTAAGCGCTTAATAAATGCCATTATTATTATTATTATTATTATTTGATTGCACGGCAGAGATCAAAGCACACCAGAAACCCCAAATCAGTATATATATGTCACCCTGCCATCGGAAATCAATCAATCGTATTTATTGAGCGCTTACTGTGTGTAGAGCACTGTACTAAGCGCTTGGGAAGTGCAAGTTGGCAGCATATAGAGACAGTCCCTACCCAACAGCGGGCTCACAGTCTAGAAGGGGGAGACAGAGAACAAAACCAAACATACTAACAAAATAAAATAAATAGAATAGATATGGACAAGTAAAATAAATAAATAGAGTAATAAATATGTACAAACATATATACATATATACAGGATATACATCATCATCATCAATCGTATTTATTGAGCACTTACCATGTGCAGAGCACTGTACTAAGCGCTTGGGAAGTACAAATTGGCAACATATAGAGACAGTCCCTACCCAACAGCGGGCTCACAGTCTAGAAGGGGGAGACAGAGAACAAAACCAAACATACTAACAAAATAAAATAAATAGAATAGATATGGACAAGTAAAATAGAGTAATAAATATGTACAAACATATATACATATATACAGGATATACATATATACAGGAAACCAGGGGAGGTGTGTGTTTGGACCAAATACAAGTCTGCAGTATCTTTTTTCACAGTCCAGGGGGAACGAGAAGGTTTAGGGAACGTGTCATCATCATCATCATCAATCGTATTTATTGAGCGCTTACTATGTGCAGAGCACTGTACTAAGCGCTTGGGAAGTCCAAATTGGCAACATATAGAGACAGTCCCTACCCAACAGTGGGCTCACAGTCTAAAAGGGGGAGACAGAGAACAAAACCAAACATACTAACAAAATAAAATAAATAGAATAGATATGTACAAGTAAAATAAATACATAAATAAATAGAGTAATAAATATGTACAAACATATATACATATATACAGGATATACATATATACAGGAAACCAGGGGAGGTGTGTGTTTGGACCAAATACAAGTCTGCAGTATCTTTTTTCACAGTCCAGGGGGAACGAGAAGGTTTAGGGAACGTGTCATCATCATCATCATCATCAATCGTATTTATTGAGCGCTTACTATGTGCAGAGCACTGTACTAAGCGCTTGGGAAGTACAAATTGGCAACATGTAGAGACGGTCCCTACCCAACAGCGGGCTCACAGTCTAAAAAGGGGTGACAGAGAACAAAACCAAACATACTAACAAAATAAAATAAATAGAATAGATATGTACAAATAAAATAAATAAATAAATAGAGTGTCTGTTTATTGGACTCTCCCAAGGGTGTAGTACAGTGCTCCGCACAGTGAGCACTCAATAAATACGACTGACCGGAGGAATTAGGCTCCTCGATGTCAACTCCAGGCCAGGGGTAATTTGGGCAGAGGTCTTTCGGTCAAGGGTTTTGGTTTTTGGTTTTATTTTTTAAGTCAGCATTAAGTCCTACGTGGGTAAACTGCTTCATCCACGCTAGAAGCAGCGTGGCTCACAGTCTTAATCCCCATTTTACAGACGAGGTCACTGAGGCTCCGAGAAGTGAAGTGACTTGCCCAAGGTCACACCGCAGGCGTGTGGCAGAATCAGGATTCGAACCCATGCCCTCTGACTCCAAAGCCCGGGCTCTTTCCACTGAGCCACGCTGCTTCTCTATACTCTACTAGGCGCTTAGTAATAATAACGAAGGCATTTATTAAGCGCTTACTATGTGCAAAGCGCTGTTCTAAGCGCTGAACAGTGCTCTGCACACAGTAAGTGCTCAATAAATAGTAATTACGGTATTTATTAAGCACTTACTATGTGCCAGGCTGTTGGGATGATGAAAGGGAGCAAATCTAAGTGCAAATGTGACCCATAAGGGTGCGGGAGAAGGGAAAATGAGGATTTAGTCATGGGAGGCTACTGGGGGCAAGAGTTAGGGTAATAATGACAATAATAATAATAATGATGGTATTTGTTAAGCGCTTACTATGTGCAAAGCACTGTTCTAAGCGCTGGCACTGTTCTAAGCACTCTTCCTTCCTAAGCGCCGGGGAGGTTACAAGGTGATCAGGTTGAAGGCTCACAGCCTTCATCCCCATTTTCCAGATGAGGGAACTGAGGCCCAGAGATGTGAAGTGACCGGCCCAAAGTCACCCAGCCGACAATTGGAGGAGCCGGGATTTGAACCCATGACCCCCGACTCCAAAGCCCGGGCTCTTTCCATTGAACCGCACCGCTTCTCTATGTTAGTAGTCCGTTACAGGGAAAAAAAAGATACGCAATGATAAATATAAAAGATGAATATAAAAAATATCAAAAATCAAAAATATCAAAAATCAAAAAATATAAAAAATATAAAAAACAAAAAATATAAAAAAATAAAAAATATAAAAAATATAAAAATAAAAGACATGCGATAATAAATATAAAATATAAAAATAAAAAATATAAAAATAAAAAATATAAAGAATAAAAAATATAAAAAATAAAATATATATAAAATATAAAAAATAAAAATATAAAAAATATAAAAAAGAAAAAATATAAAAATATAAAAAATAAAAAATATAACAATATAAAAAATATAAAAAATAAAAGATACGCAGTGTTAAAATGTATTAAATGAATCTTTTTATAGAAATGGTGTCTTTCCAAATAGCGGTGAAATGGGCTTCATTTGAAGAGCTCCAACCCTTTATAGGAATTCAGATCATTTTCACAACGTAAAAATAAAATAAAAACTAGGGTACTCTCTCAAACCCCAGAGCACGAGCTGTATACTCTAGATTGGTTTGTTGGGCAACTGAGAGCCATCGAAGGGGATTTTTTTTCTTTCGCTTCTGTGATCATTTCATCGCTGTATATTTGGAATTAAACGTTTCCATTGCTTAAATATTCATCAAACATATGATCATTTTTTTTTTCTATTTTCGGTTTCTGGTTGCATTTCCCCCCCCCCCCCCCCCCCCCCCCCCCCCCCCCCGGACATGTTACGTTTAACCACTTCATTACTTGGATCAGGCCCTGGATTTCTGAACTGCTCATTTAACAACGTCTGGATAAGTGCATTAACATCTCTCTAAGTTGAAGCAGTCTGAACGGAAATGCTGCCGCTTTTTTTTTTTTTTACATTTTCTTGTACTTCCCAAGCGCTTAGTACAGTGCTCTGCACACAGTAAGCGCTCAATAAATACGATTGATTGATTGATTGGAGACTGTCTGGCCGTCCTCACGGACCTTTTTAAAAATGTCTGTAGAGCAAAGGCGTTCAGCAAAACAGAACCATGCAACCGAGGGATGGCTTGTGTGCGACAGTTTGAATATGGAGGCCACGGGGACAGATGAAGTTGACAAGATAAAAACGAAATTCCTATCTGCTTGGAACAACATGAAATACAGTAAGTGTGATTTATTTATTTTTTTTTCTAAAAACTGCACATACCCAAACCGCTCTTAAACCCACGGCGATACATCTAGAAATACAGTAAGTGTGATTTATTTATTTTTTTTTTAAACTGCACATACCCAAACTGCTTTTAAACCCGCTGCGATACATCCAAAAAAGAGGAGCGATTGGGTATGGAGTCGAAAAGCAGTGTGGCCTAGCGGAAAGAGCATGGGCCTGGGAATCAGGGGACTTGGGTTCTAATCCCGCTCCGCCGCCGACTGCTTGCTGTGTGACCCTGGGCAAGTCGCTGAACTTTTCTGTGCCTCAGTTCGCCTTCCCAAATAGACTGTGAGCCCCATGTGGGATAGGGACTGTATCCAACCTAATTAACTCATATGATAATAATAATAATGATAATTTTGGTATTTGTTAAGTGCTTACTATGTGCTGTTTTAAGCAGGGGGGAGGATACAATAATAATAATAATAATAATGATGGCATTTATGAAGCACTATGTGTAAAGCACTGTTCTAAGCAGGGTGGAGGACACAATAATAATAATAATAGTGATGGCATTTATTAAGCACTTACTATGTGCAAAGCACTGTTCTAAGCAGGGGGGAGGATACAATAATAATAATAATAGTGATGGCATTTATTAAGCACTTACTATGTGTAAAGCACTGTTCTAAGCAGGGGGGAGGATACAATAATAATAATAATAATAATGATGGCATTTATGAAGTACTTACTATGTGCAAAGCACTGTTCTAAGCAGGGGGGAGGATACAATAATAATAATAATAATAATGATGGCATTTATGAAGCACTTACTATGTGCAAAGCACTGTTCTAGGCAGCGGGGAGGATACAATAATAATAATAATAATGATGGCATTTATGAAGCACTATGTGTAAAGCACTGTTCTAAGCAGGGGGGAGGATACAATAATAATAATAATAATAATGATGGCATTTATGAAGTACTTACTATGTGCAAAGCACTGTTCTAAGCAGGGGGGAGGATACAATAATAATAATAATAATAATGATGGCATTTATGAAGCACTTACTATGTGCAAAGCACTGTTCTAAGCAGGGGGGAGGATACAATAATAATAATAATAATGATGGCATTTATGAAGCACTTACTATGTGTAAAGCACTGTTCTAAGCAGGGGGGAGGATACAATAATAATAATAATAATGATGGCATTTATTAAGCACTTACTATGTGCAAAGCACTGTTCTAAGCAGGGGGGAAGATACAATAATAATAATAATAATAATGGCATTTATTAAGCACTTACTATGTGCAAAGCACTGTTCTAAGCAGGGGGGAGGATACAATAATAATAATGATGATGGCATTTATGAAGCACTTACTATGTGCAAAGCACTGTTCTAAGCAGGGGGGAGGATACAATAATAATAATAATAATGATGGCATTTATTAAGCACTTACTATGTGCAAAGCACTGTTCTAAGCAGGGGGAGGATACAATAATAATAATAATAATAATAATGATGGCATTTATGAAGCACTTCCTATGTGTAAAGCACTGTTCTAAGCAGGGGGGAGGATACAATAATAATAATAGTGATGGCATTTACCTTCTAGACTGTGAGCCCGTTGTTGGGTAGGGACCGTCTCTATGTGTTGCCGACTTGTCCTTCCCAAGCGCTTAGTACAGTGCTCTGCACACTGTAAGCGCTCAATAAATACAAATGACCGACTGACTGGTCCGCGGGGAGAGAGGGAGACTCGCCACCAGCAATTATCACGCTTGTTGCGTCCAAGGAGATCAATCAATCAATCAATCGTATTTATTGAGCACTTACTGTGTGCAGAGCACTGTACTAAGCGCTTGGGAAGGACAAGTTGGCAACATATAGAGACAGTCATCATCATCATCAATCGTATTTATTGAGCGCTTACTGTGTGCAGAGCACTGTACTAAGCGCTTGGGAAGTACAAGTTGGCAACATATAGAGATGGTCCCTACCCAACAGTGGGCTCACAGTCTAGAAGAACAGTGGGAGTGAGTCTTTGGCCCCTTCTGCTCTCCAAGCGCTTAGTACAGTGCTCTGCACACAGTAGGAGCTCAATAAAGGCAATTGAATGACTCAAACGTGTTTTATTGTCTGTCCTCCCCTTTTAGACCGTGAGCCCGTTGTTGGGTAGGGACCGTCTCTATATGTTGCCGACTTGCCCTTCCCAAGCGCTTAGTACAGTGCCCTGTGCACAGTAAGCGCTCAGTAAATACGATCGGATGAATGAATCCCCCCAAAGTGCAATTTGGAAGGAGAGCTGGGCTGAGAGGTTTACGGGCCGATTTCTCCACCAGCTTGATGTGGGTTGGGTTCATTCATTCATTCACTCAGTCGTATTTATTGAGCGCTTACTGTGTGCAGAGCACTGGACTAAGCGCTTGGGAAGTCCAAGTCGGCAACATCTAGAGACGGTCCCTACCCAACGGCGGGCTCACGGACTAGAAGGGGGGAGACGGACAACGAAACCAAACAGGTCGAAAGGTGTTAATACCGTCAGAATAAATAAAATTATAGCCAAACACACATCATTAATAAAATATGTCCCGGGCTCTCCCAAACTCTGTCCCGTTGGAAAAGATTGCAGGATCCCGGCCCATTCGACATTTCCTTTTCAACCGTCGGAAGAGACATCCGACCTACTGTATTCCCGCAAGTTAAAGAACTGGAAACACCTTTTCAATCAATCAATCAATCAATCAATCAATCGTATTTATTGAGTGCTTACTGTGTGCAGAGCACTGTACTAAGCGCTTGGGAAGTCCAAGTTGGCAACATATAGAGACGGTCCCTACCCAACAGCGGGCTCACTCTAGAAGGGGGAGACGGAGAACAAAACCAAACATACTAACAAAATAAAATAGAATAGATATGTACAAGCAAAATAAATAGAGTAATAAATATGTACAAACATATATACATATATACACACCGCGAGATTCATTCCGTCGTATTCAGCGCTTAGTACAGTGCCTGGCACATAGCGCTTAACAAATACCATAATTATTATTTATTAATAATAATAATAATAATAATGGCATTTGTTAAGCGCTTACTATGTGCAATGCACTGTTCTAAGCACTGGGGAGGATACAAGTTGATCAGGTTGTCCCACGTGGGGCTCACAGTTTTAATCCCCATTTTACAGATGGGGGAACTGAGGCACAGAGAAGTGAAGTGCTTTGCACATAGTAAGCGCTTAATAAATGCCATTTAAAAAAAAAAAAGTGCCCTGCATTTGTTAACTACTTACTATGTGTTCCAAACACCGTACTAAGCGCTGGGGTAGAGACAAGATAATCAGATCCCTCATGGGGCTCAGTGCTTTGCACATAGTAAGCGCTTAATAAATGCCATTATTATTATCAATCAATCAATCAATCGTATTTATTGAGTGCTTACTATGCGCAGAGCACTGTACTAAGCGCTTGGGAAGTACAAATTGGCAACACATAGAGACAGTCCCTACCCAACAGTGGGCTCACAGTCTAAAAGGGACTATTATATTCTAAGAAGGAGGGAACACAGGGATCGAATCCCCATTTTGCAGATGCAGGAGCTGAGAAAGAGAGAGTAATAATTATGGTGTGTGTTAAGCGCTTCCTATGTGCCGGGCACTGTACTAAGCGCTGGGTTGGATACGAATAAATCCTTGTCCCACGTGGGGCTTACAGTCTCAATCCCCATTTTCCAGATGAGGCAACTGAAGCACAGAGAAGTGAAGCGCCTTGCCCAGAGTCACACAGCTGACGAGTGGCGGAGCCGGGGGCGCTTACTGTGTTCAGCGCTTAACCGTAAGCGCTTCATAAATGCCGTCATTATTATTACTGAGCGCTTAGGGGAGGGTAGAGAAGCAGCGTGGCTCAGTGGAAAGAGCCCGGGCTTTGGAGTCAGAGGGCATGGGTTCGAATTCTGACTCCGCCACGTCTGCTGTGTGACCTTGGGCAAGTCAGGGTTGTCTCTTGGCGGTTATTACGGGGGTTGTCCTTTCTAATTCCCCGAGAGGTTGTTTCACCCTCCGTCCAAGTGTGGTTTGGCCGCCTCCTTTCAAAACTAGCGTGGGCCCACTTCTCTGATGAGGTAAAGTGTTCTTTCCAAAGACACAATCCCACATTAAGAGAAGCAGCGTGGCTCAGTGGAAAGAGCCCGGGCTTTGGAGTCAGAGGTCACGGGTTCGAATCCCGGCTCCGCCACATGTCTGCTGTGGGACCTTGGGCAAGTCACTTCACTCCTCTGAGCCTCATTTCCCTCATCTGGAAAATGGGGATGAAGACTGGGAGCCCCCAGGTGGGACAACTTGATCACCTTGTATCCCCCCAGCGCTTAGAACAGTGCTCTGCACATAGTAAGCGCTTAACAAATGCCATTATTATTATCATTATTTACGGCTGTTCGATCTCCAGGACAAAGGAATTATTCAGACATTCACGCAACCGTATTTATTGAGCGCTTACCGTGTGCAGAGCACTGGACTAAGCGCTTGGGAAGTACAAGTCGGTGACAATTAGAGACGGTCCCCTACCCGACAGTGGGCTCACAGTCTAGTTTTGTTGTCTGTCTCCGCCTTCTATCAATCAGTCGTATTTATTGAGCGCTTACTGTGTGCAGAGCACTGTACTAAGCGCTTGGGAAGCCCAAGTCGGCAACATATAGAGCGACAGTCCCTTCCCAATAACGGGCTCACAGTCTAGAAGGGGGAGACGGTCCCCTACCCGACAGTGGGCTCACAGTCTAGTTTTGTTGTCTGTCTCCGCCTTCTATCAATCAATTGTATTTATTGAGCGCTTACTGTGTGCAGAGCACTGTACTAAGCGCTTGGGAAGCCCAAGTCGGCAACATATAGAGCGACGGTCCCTTCCCAATAACGGGCTCAAAGTCTAGAAGGGGGAGACAGACAACAAAACTAGACTGTGAGCCCACTGTCGCGTAGGGGACCGTCTCTATATGTCGCCGACTTGTACTTCCCAAGCGCTTAGTACAGTGCTCTGCACACAGTAAGCGCTCAATAAATACGACGGAATGAATGATCAAAACAAAACGTGTAGACAGGTGCCAAAACTGTCAGAACAAATAGAATTAAAGCCGTTTTTATTGCCTTTAAATCTCTGGATATTTAGTTGGTGATAGAAGATAATTGTTGGCAGTCTGAAGGTAGACACAACTGGGAAATTTGAATGCGTTTCGATCACCGAACATTGTTCTTTTCTTTCCCTTTCTTTATTATTTTTTATTTTTTTTTTTAGGTTGGGTCTTGAAAACAAAGACGTATTTTAGTAGGAATTCTCCCGTGTTACTGCTGGGAAAATGTTACCATTTCACAGCGGAAGGTAAAAGTCCTAAAACCCATTTTAATTCCGAGTCACTTGTAGACGTTTACTGAGGGGCTTTTCCACACAAAGCTGTTCCGGTATTTGTTAAGATCGAGGACCCCGTGTCCGTCTTATCATCGCACAAGGCAGATGCGCCCTTGATACAAGCGCTTAGTACAGTCTTATCATCTTATCATCCGTCTTATCACTGCACAAGGCAGATGCGCCCTTGATACAAGCGCTTAGTACAGTGCTCTGCACATAGTAAGTGCTCAATAAATATGATTGATGATGATGCGCCCAGGTGATTTATTCATTTATTCATGTGGCCTGTCCCCTCATCATCAATCATCAATCGCATTTATTGAGCGCTTACTATGTGCAGAGCACTGTACTAAGCGCTTGGGAAGTACAAATCGGCAACATATAGAGACAGTCCCTACCCAACAGTGGGCTCACAGTCTAAAAGGGGGAGACAGAGAACAAAACCAAACATACTAACAAAGTAAAATAAATAGAATAGATATGTACAAGTAAAATAAATAAATAGAGTAACAATAGAGTAACAATAAATCCCTCCTCCAGACTGGAAGCTCACTGTGGGCAGGGGACGTGTCCACTGTCCTCTTGTGCTCTCCCAAGGGCTTAGTACAGTGCTCTGCACACGGTAAGCGCTCAATAAATACGACTGAACGAATGAATGGATTCCACAGGGGAAGAGCATCGGTTCCCTCTCCCCGGTGGCGGCCCCCTTTCATTCATTCATTCATTCATTCAATCGTATTTATTGAGCGCTTACTGTGTGCAGAGCACTGTACTAAGCGCTTGGGAAGACCCAGTTGGCAACATATCAATCAATCGTGTTTATTGAGCGCTTACTGTGTGCAGAGCACTGTACTAAGCGCTTGGGAAGTCCAAGTTGGCAACATATAGAGACAGTCCCTACCCAACAGTGGGCTCACAGTCTAAAAGGGGGAGACGGAGAACAAAACCAAACATACTAACAAAATAAAATAAATAGGATAGATATGTACAAGTAAAATACATAAATAGAGTAATAAATATGTATATCCATCTATACAGGTGCTGTGGGGAAGGGAAGGAGGTAAGATGGGGGGGATGGAGAGGGGGACGAGGGGGAGAGGAAGGAAGGGGCTTAGTCTGGGAAGGCCACTTGTATCCTCCCCCAGCGCTCAGAACAGTGCTCTGCACATAGTAAGCGCTTAACAAATGCCATCATTATTATTATTACAGTTCAGCAGAGTCGGCAGGCTCATTCCAATCCCGCCACAAGCAGCATTCAGGAGTTTGTGACTTTTCTAGACCATTCATTCATTCATTCAACCGGATTTATTGAGCGCTTGCTGCGTGCAGAGCACTGTACTAAGCGCTTGGGCAGTACAAGTGGGCAACATATAGAGCCAGAAGCTCTATGTCTGTTTATTGCTCAGTGCTTTGCAGATAGTAAGCGCTTAACAAATACTATCATTATTATTACTACCAATAATAATTATTATTACTATTACTATTATTACTACTACAAATACTAACATTATTATTATTAATAATAATACTGGCATTTATTAAGCGCTTACTATGTGCAAGGCACTGTTCTAAGCTCTGGGGAGGTTACAAGGTGATCAGGTTGTCCCACTGGGGGCTCACAGTCTTCATCCCCATTTTCCAGATAGGTCACTGAGGCCCAGAGAAGTGAAGTGACTTGCCCAAAGTCACACAGCTGACAAGTGACAGAGCCAGCTCTTTTTATGTATATTGATGCTATTGATGCCTGTTTACTTGCTTTGATATTCATTCAGTCATCTTTATTGAGCGCTTACTGTGTGCAGAGCACTGTACTTAGCACTCGGAAACTACAATTCAGCAACAGAGACGATCCCTACCCAACCACAGGCTCGCATTCATTCATTCATTCATTCATTCATTCAATCGTATTTATTGAGCGCTTACTGTGTGTGGAGCACCGGACTAAGCGCTTGGGAAGTCCACGCTGGCAACATCTAGAGACGGTCCCTACCCAACAGCGGGCTCACAGTCTAGAAGGGGGAGACAATCAATCAATCAATCAATCAATCGTATTTATTGAGCGCTTACTGGGTGCAGAGCACTGTACTAAGCGCTTGGGAAATACAAGTTGGCAACATATAGAGACAGTCCCTACCCAACAGTGGGCTCACAGTCTAAAAGGGGGAGACAGAGAACAAAACCAGACATGCTAACAAAATAAAAT
Source organism: Tachyglossus aculeatus (assembly GCF_015852505.1). NCBI lineage: Eukaryota > Metazoa > Chordata > Mammalia > Monotremata > Tachyglossidae > Tachyglossus > Tachyglossus aculeatus. Next base: position 2,750,283 of record NC_052075.1, read on the forward strand.
AAATAGAATAGATATGTACAAGTAAAATAAATATATATATATACAGGTGCTGTGGGGAAGGGAAGGAGGTAAGATGGGGGGGATGGAGAGGGGGACGAGGGGGAGAGGAAGGAGGGGGCTCAGCTTCCCCAGCGCTTAGAACAGTGCACATAGTAAGCGCTTAACAAATGCCATCATTATTATTATTAATAAATACGATGGATTGACTGTCGTTTTGCAGAAGGCGACGAAATCCCCGTCGGCTCCAACCGGGCCCCGGAGGATCACCTCGTCGTCTCTGGGAACGTCGGCGAGTTTCGGAAAGACTTCATCTCGCGGATATGGCTGACCTACCGGGAAGAGTTCCCCCCGATTGGGGGTTCGGGCCTGACCACGGACTGCGGCTGGGGCTGCACCCTGAGAACGGGCCAGATGCTGCTCGCCCAAGGACTCGTCCTGCACTTTCTCGGGCGAGGTAGGTTGATTGGCTCTGTCCCTTCCATTCAATCGTATTTATCGAGCGCTTACTGCGTGCAGGGCACTGGACTAAGCGCTTGGGAAATCCAAGTCGGCAACATAGAGATTCGGTCCCTACCCAACAGTGGGCCCACAGTCTAGGACGGGGGAGACAGACAACAAAACATATCAACAAAATAGAATAAATATGTACAAGTAAAATAGAGTAATGAATCTGTACAAACATATATACATATATACGTAGAATAAATATGTACAAGTAAAATAGAGTAATAAGTCTTTACAAACATATACAGGTGCTGTGGGGAGGGAAAGGAGGTAAGGCGGGGGGATTCATTCATTCATTCAATAGTATTTATTGAGCGCTTACTGTGTGCAGGGCACTGGACTAAGCACTTGGGAAGTCCAAGTTGATGACAAAGAGAGACGGTCCCTACCCAACAGCGGGCTCATTCGTTCAGTCGTATTTATTGAGCGCTTACTGTGTGCAGAGCACTGTACTAAGCGCTTGGGAAGTACAAGTTGGCAACGTATAGATTTGGTCCCCACCCAACAGTGGGCTCACAGTCTAGGATGGGGGAGACAGACAACAAAACCAAACTTATTAACAAAATAAAATAAATAGAATAAATATGTCCAAGTAAAATAGAGTAATCAATCTGTACAAACATATATACAGGTGCTGTGGGGAGGGAAAGGAGGTAAGGCGGGGGGATTCATTCATTCATTCATTCATTCAATCGTATTTATTGAGCACTTACTGTGTGCAGAGCACTGCACTAAGCGCTTGGGAAGTACAAGTCGGCAACATATAGATTCGGTCCCTACCCAACAGCGGGCTCACAGTCTAGAACGGGGGAGACAGACAACAAAACCAAACATATTAACAAAATAAAATAAATAGTATAAATATGTACAAGTAAATTAGAGTAATAAATCTGTTCAAACATATAAACATATATACAGGTGCTGTGGGGAGGGAAAGGAGGTAAGGCAGGGGGATTCATTCATTCATTCAATCGTATTTATTGAGCACTTATTGTGTGCAGATCACTGCACTAAGCGCTTGGGAAGTACAAGTTGGCAACATATAGATTCGGTCCCTACCCAACAGTGGGCTCACAGTCTAGGACGGGGGAGACAGACAACAAAACAAAACATACTAACAAAATAAAATGTACATATTTATTCTATTTATTTTATACATACATATTTTTATATATATTTATTCTATTTAAGTAAAATAAATAGAATAATAAATCTGTACAAACATATATACATATATACAGGTGCTGTGGGGAGGGAAAGGAGGTAAGGCGGGGGGATTCATTCATTCAGTCGTATTTATTGAGCACCTACTGTGTGCAGAGCACTGCACTAAGCACTTGGGAAGTACAAGTAGGCAACATGTAGAGAAGGTCCCTACCCAACAGCGGGCTCACAGTCTAGAAGGGGGAGACAGAGAACAAAACATTAACAAAATAAAGTAAATAGAATAAAAATATGCACAAATAAACTAAATAAATAAATACTTCTCCTCTTCGAACCCCAACTAACTCTCAAACCGGAGCGCCGAGATGGCCGCGGGGTGATTTCTTTGACTTTCTGACGTGCTCTGTCCTCCGGCTCTCATGTTCCACTGCGTCAAGCCCGTTATTACTCATTTTACAAGCCTAATTTCCCTGCATTCTGTTTCCATAAAACATGAGGTTTGAATTCACCTAGAAGCCCTTGGCAAGTACTTAAAAATAATAATAATAATGATGGTATTAAGCGCTTACTATGTGCAAAGCACTGTTCTAAGCGCTGGGGAGGTTACAATAATAATAATAATAATGGCTAGACTGTGAGCCCACTGTTGGGTAGGGACCGTCTCTATATGTTGCCAACTTGTACTTCCCAAGCGCTTAGTACAGTGCTCAGCACACAGTAAGCTGAGAAAGAAGAGAATGGAAAATGGGTTCGTAGACGAGCGAGTAATAATAATAATAATAATGGCACTTATTAAGCGCTTACTATGTGCAAAGCACCGTTCTAAGCACTGGGGAGGTTACAAGGTGATGAGGTTGTCCCATGGGGGGCTCACAGTCTTACTCCCCATTTTCCAGATGAGGGAACTGAGGCCCAGAGAAGTGAAGTGACTTGCCCAAAGTCACACAGCTGACAGAGCCGGGATTTGAACCCATGACCTCTGACTCCAAAGCCCGGACTCTTTCTACTGAGCCACGCTGCTTCTCGAGTGCTAAAAGACAAAGAGTATCCACGGCAAGGTAGAAGGAACTGAATTAGAGTCAAATGATCCGGAGTTTTTTTTTTACCACAGACTATTCCTTCAAGAAGTCATGATATTTCTTCTTTTTTAAAAAATGGTATTTGTTCATTCATTCATGGAATCGTATCTGTTGGGCACTTACTGTGTGCAGAGCACTGTGCTAAGCGCTTGGAAAGTACAATTCGGCAGTAGATAGAGACGGGCTCACAGCTTAGGAGAAGCAGCGTGGTTCATTGGAAAGAGCCCGGGCTTTGGAGTCAGAGGTCACGGGTTCAAATCCCTGCTCCGCCAATTGTCAGCTGTGTGACTTTGGGCAAGTCACTTCACTTCTCTGTGCCTCAGTTACCTCATCTGTAAAAAAAAAATGGGGATTAAGACTGTGAGCCCCACGTGGGACAACCTGATCAACTTGTACCCCCCCCAGTGCTTAGAACAGTGCTTTATTATTATTATTACTATTATTATTATTATTATTATTATTATTATTAGAAGGGGGGAGAAGGTACAATATTCTGCACACAGGAAGCACTCAGTAAATACGATTCAATGAATGAATTTGGTTCTGCCTGGCATCTGCAGAAACAAATTCATCGACATTGGTTTTTTCGTTGTAATCAATTTCAATAGTGTTAGTTCTTTTTTTTGTTTGTTTGTGGTATTTGTTTCGCGCTTCCTATGTGCCAGGCACTGTTCTAAGCACCGGAGTCGATACGGGATAATCAGGTTTGGTCACAGTCCCCCTCCCATATGGGGCTCACAGTCCTAATCCCCATTTTACAGATGAGGTAACTGAGGCACAGAGAAGTGAAGCTTGCTGCTTTAGGTTTTTTTTTAAAAAGGGCATTTATGAAGTGCTTACTATGTGCAAAGCACTGTTCTAAGCGCTGGGGAGGTTACAAGGTGATCAGGTTGTCCCAAGGGGGGTTCACAGTTTAATCCCCATTTTACAGATGAGGTAACTGAGGCCCAGAGAAGTGACTTGCCCAAAGTCACACAGCTGACAGTTGGTGGAGCCGGGATATGAACCCATGACCACGGACTCCAAAGCCCGGGCCATCATTATTATTATTATTATTATTTCCACTGAGCCACTCTGCTTCTCAGGTTGCTGGAGCCTAACTCTGTACTTAAAATGAGGAAATCCTGAGGTCATGGGTTCGAGCCCCGGCTCCACCACGTGTCTGCTGTGTGACCATGGGCCAGTCACTTCACTTCTCGGAGAATGGAAAATGGGTTCGTAGATGAGCGAGTAATAATAATAATAATAATAATAGCATTTATTAAGCGCTTACTATGTGCAAAGCACCGTTCTAAGCACTGGAGAGGTTACAAGGTGATCAGGTTGTCCCACGGGGGGCTCACAGTCTTCATCCCCATTTTCCAGATGAGGGAACTGAGGCCCAGAGAAGTGAAGTGACTTGCCCAAAGTCACACAGCTGACAGCTGGCGGAGCCGGGATATGAACCCATGACCACGGACTCCAAAGCCCGGGCCATCATTATTATTATTATTTCCACTGAGCCACGCTTCTTCTCAGGTTGCTGGAGCCTAACTTTGTACTTAGAATGAGGAAATCCTGAGGTCATGGGTTCGAATCCCAGCTCCACCACATGTCTGCTGTGTGACCTTGGGCCAGTCACTTCACTTCTCGGAGCCTCAGTTCCCTCATCTGTAAAATGGGGATGGAGCCCGTGAGCCCCACGCGGGACAACCTGATCACATTGTATCCCCCCCAGCGCTTAGAGCAGTGCTTTGCCCATAGTAAGCGCTTAACAAATGCCATCATTATCATTATTATTATTAGGAAAGTCCGGCGGTGAGTGATAAGATACGGATTCGGATTCCCCCGTTAACTCCAGAGCCGGCCACTCGTAGACTGTGAGCCCGCTGTTGGGCAGGGACCGTCTCTATATGTTGCCAACTTGGACTTCCCGAGCGCTTAGTACAGTGCTCTGCACGCAGTAAGCGCTCAATCAATACGATTGATTGATTGAAGGCCTCCTCCAGGAGGCCTTCCCAGACTGAGCCCCTTCCTTCCTCTCCCCCTCGTCCCCCTCTCCATCCCCCCATCTTACCTCCTTCCCTTCCCCACAGCACCTGTATATATGTATATATGGTTGTACATATTTATTACTCTATTTATTTATTTATTTATTTATTTTACTTGTACATTTCTATCCTATTTATTTTATTTTGTTGGTATGTTTGGTTCTGTTCTCTGTCTCCCCCTTTTAGACTGTGAGCCCACTGTTGGGTAGGGACTGTCTCTATGTGTTGCCAATTTGTACTTCCCAAGCGCTTAGTACAGTGCTCTGCACATAGTAAGCGCTCAATAAATACGATTGATTGATTGATTGATTGATTGATGGATTGATCCCCAGTTTTCTCGTCATTAGCGTGCCGAGCCTCGGCCTCCAAACAGGAGCAGGCTGTCGACTGTCTCTATATGTTACCAATTTGTCCTTCCCAAGCGCTTAGTCCAGTGCTCTGCACATAGTAAGCGCTCAATAAGTACGATTGATGACGATGATGATGATTTGACAGATGGCCAAGCGCCTATTTGAGAAACGCCCAAACCGATCCTCCTTTTCCAACCTAGCGTGGACCTGGCCCGACGCACTGGGCGCGGAGAGCTCGGATTCCGAGTCGTGGACGTCCCATCCCGTGAAAAAGCTCACGGCCTCGTTCGAGGCCTCGTGGGGCGGCCAGAGGGACCCCAGGGCCCCGTCCGCTCCCCGGGGCGCTTCGCGCGGGACCAGCTGCGTCCGGGACGAAGTGAGAAACGAAGGGGTCCACCGCAAAATCATCTCGTGGTTCGGCGACAGCCCCCGGACGTACTTCGGCTTGCACCGGCTGACGGAATACGGCAGGAAGTCTGGGAAGACAGCCGGAGATTGGTACGGGCCGGCTGTTGTTGCCCATATCCTAAGGTAAGTTTGTGTTTTGTAGCTGCTAATACTACGGATAATAACAACCATCACGGTGCTTGGTAAGCGCTTCCTACGGGCCAAGCGCTACTGAGAAGCAATATTGTCATTATTATTATTTTAAGCTCTGGGGTAGGCGTTTGCACACCGTAAGCGCTTCGTAAATGCCCATCATTATCGCAATTATTAATTCTGGCTGTGCCGTTTATCTGCTGTGTAGCCTCGGACAAGTCACTTCACTTCTCTGTGCCTCAGTCCCCTCATCTGTAAAACGGGGATTGTGAGCCCCGCGTGCAACAGGGACTGTGTCCGACCTGATTTGCCTGTATCCACCCCACAACAGTAGGCAGTCGCGTTGGATACGGTCCCTGTCCCACATAATAATGATGGCATTTATTCATTCATTCAGTCAGTCATTCATTCATTCAGTCAATCGCTTACTGTGTTCAGAGCACTGTACTAAGCGCTTGGGAAGTCCAAGTTGGCAATTTTTAGACTGTGAGCCCACTGTTGGGTAGGGACCGTCTCTATATGTTGCCAACTTGGACTTCCCAAGCGCTTAGCACAGTGCTGTGCACACAGTAAGCGCTGAATAAATACGATTGAATGAATGAATCTAAATGAACTGCTTATGACCACGCCATTCACTAAGAAACACCACTATGTTCATTTCCTGTATATACGTTTGTACAAATTTATTACTCTATTTATTTATTTTACTTGTACATATCTATTTATCTTATTTTGTTAGTATGTTTGGTTTTGTTCTCTGTCTCCCCCTTTTAGACTGTGAGCCCACTGTTGGGTAGGGACTGTCTCTATATGTTGCCAACTTGGACTTCCCAAGCGCTTAGTACAGTGCTCTGCACACAGTAAGCGCTCAATAAATACGAATGAATGAATGAATGAATGAATAAATACGATTGATGATGATGATGATGATGATGATATGTTGCCAACTTGTAATAATAATAATAATAATTGGCATTTGTTAAGCGCTTACTATGTGCAAAGCACTGTTCTAAGCGCTGGGGAGGATACAGGGTGATCAGGTTGTCCCCACGTGGGGCTCACAGCCTTAATCCCCACTTTACAGATGAGGTAACTGAGGCCCAGAGAAGTTAAGTGACTTGCCCAAGATCACACAGCAGACAGGTGGCGGAGCCGGGATTCGAACCCATGACCTCCGACTCCAAAGCCCGGGTTCTTTCCACTGAGCCACGCTCTGCTTAGTACAGTGCTCTGCACACAGTAAGCGCTCAATAAATACGATTGATTGATTGATATAGAGACGGTCCCTACCCAACAGCGGGCTCACAGTCTAGAAGAGGCGCTTACTATGTGCAAAGCACTGTTGTAAGCGCCAGGGAGGTTACAAGGCGATCCGGTTGTTCCACAGGGAGCTCACAGTCTTAATCCCAATTTACAGATGAGGGAACTGAGGCCCAGAGAAGTGAAGTGACTTGCCCAAAGTCACACAGCTGACAATTGGCGGGGCTGGAATTCGAACCCATGGCCTCTGACTCCAAAGCCCGGGCTCTTTCCACTGAGCCACGCTGCTTCGGGCTCACACTCTTAATCCCTATTTTACAGATGAGGTAACCGAGGCCCAGAGAAGTGAAGCGACTTGCCCAAGGTCCCCCAGCAGACGTGTGGCGGAACGGGGATTAGAACCCAGGTCCTTCCGACGCCCAGGCTCTATCCACTAAGTCTCGCTGCTTTTTAACTACGGATTTGGGCATTTTCCCAAATTGCCCGGACCTCTTAATTAAAAGAAAAAAGTTCATTTTAATCTCATTTTCTTCCCCCTGATTACAGACAAAAAAATATATTAACGGAGTCCGAAATACACACGATTACAAAGAACCAGTAATAGCGGCTGGGCCTTGAAATGCACCAACTCTTCTCCTACTTAATACTACTAATAATGGCATTTATTAAGCGCTTCCTATGTGCAAAGCACTGTTCTAAGCGCTGGGGAGGTTACAAGGTGATGAGGTTGTCCCACGGCGGGCTCACAGTCTTCATCCCCATTTTCCAGATGAGGGAACTGAGGCCCAGAGAAGCGAAGTGACTTGCCCACAGTCACCCAGCCGACAAGTAGCGGAGCCGGGATTTGAACCCAGGACCCGTGACTCCAAAGCCCGGGCTCTATCCACTGAGCCACACTGCTTCTCAACTTCATATAGCTTCTTTTAGACTGTGAGCCCACTGTTGGGTAGGGACTGTATATGTTGCCAATTTGTACTTCCCAAGCGCTTAGTACAGTGCTCTGCACATAGGAAGCGCTCAATAAATACGATTGATGATGATATAGCTATCAAAAAATAGCTATATTTTTGCCATCCTTTTTTGCCTCTGGCTTTACCGGTAAGCGTCCGGGGTTTCTCCCGTCCCCAGCTTTTTAGCTGCCGTTAATGAAATGTTCTTATAAACTAACAACTCTTTCAACCTTGGAACATGCATAACATTATACATTTTCTTTCTTTTCTTTTTTTTTTTAATACTGTAACCCGGGGGCTGTAATGTACTGATAGCGTAATGAAATGTCAGAGCTAAAATTGATGTTTTCAGCATTTCTCTGCCCACATCAGATTCTTGTGAACTGTAAATGTGCGGGACTATTAATATTATAATTACATCACAGTAAAAGTAAAGGGTCTGTGACATTCAGTGTGGGTGGAAAAAAAAAAAATAGGGGAAAGTCAAATTTCACTATACCCTGCCTTTTTTATGTGCCATTTATTTGGATACTACTTGATTTTTTTTGTGTGTGTGTTTTTTATAGTCTTTACCCGCTCAATGTGGGTCCCAATTTCGCCATAAACTGACTCGTGAATATGTCACTCAAGAATAAGAGGGCAGGGTGTGGCTCAAAATTTGCTCTATTTCATTCATTCAGTCGTATTTATTGAGCGCTTACCGTGTGCAGAGCACTGTACTAAGCGCTTGGGAAGAACAAGTTGGCAACGTATAGAGACGGTCCCTAAGCAACTATTTAGAGACGTATCCACTGAAAATGACTGTACAGTCTTCCTCATCAATCAATCAATCAATCAGTCGTATTTATTGAGCGCTTACCGTGTGCAGAGCACTGTACTAAGCGCTTGGGAAGTACAAGTTGGCAACGTATAGAGACAGTCCCTAAGCAACTATTTAGAGACGTATCCACTGAAAATGATTGTACAGTCTTCCTCATCAATCAATCAATCAGTCGTATTTATTGAGCGCTTACTGTGTGCAGAGCACTGTACTAAGTGCTTGGGAAGTCCAAGTTGGCAACATAGAGAGACGGTCCCTAGCCTCCTTTTAGATGTATGCAGGCCAGATTGTGACAATTAAGATAGCTAGTCACTTGCCTTTTTTCATCATCATCAAATAAACTAATAATAATAATAATAACTGTGGTATTTGTCAAGCATTCCCTATGCACCAGGCACTGTACTAAGCGCTGAGGTAGTAATAATAATGATAGCATTTATTAAGCGCTTGCTACGTGCAAAGCAATCAACCAATCAATCAATCAATCATATTTATTGAGCGCTTACCGTGTGCAGAGCACTGTACTAAGCGCTTGGGAAGAACAAGTTGGCAACATATAGAGACGGTCCCTAAGCAACTATTTAGAGACGTAGCCACTGAAAATGACTGTACAGTCTTCCTCATCAATCAATCAATCAATCGTATTTATTGAGCGCTTACTGTGTGCAGAGCACTGTACTAAGCGCTTGGGAAGTCCAAGTTGGCAACATATGGAGACGGTCCCTAGCCTCCGTTTAGATGCATGCAGGCCAGATTGTGACAATTAAGATAGCTAGTCACTTGCCTTTTTTCATCATCATCAAATAAGCTAATAATAATAATAACTGTGGTATTTGTCAAGCGTTCCCTATGCACCAGGCACTGTACTAAGCGCTGAGGTAGTAATAATAATGATAGCATTTATTAAGCGCTTACTACGTGCAAAACAATCAATCAATCAATCGTATTTATTGAGCGCTTACCGTGTGCAGAGCACTGTACTAAGCGCTTGGGAAGAACAAGTTGGCAACATATAGAGACGGTCCCTAAGCAACTATTTAGAGACGTAGCCACTGAAAGTTATTGTACAGTCTTCCTCATCAATCAATCAATCAATCAATCAATCGTATTTATTGAGTGCTTACTGTGTGCAGAGCACTGTACTAAGCGCTTGGGAAGTCCAAGTTGGCAACATATAGAGACGGTCCCTAGCCTCCGTTTAGATGCATGCCGGCCAGATTGTGACAATTAAGATAGCTAGTCACTTGCCTTTTTTCATCATCATCAAATAAGCTAATAATAACAATAATTGTGGTATTTGTCCAGCGTTCCCGATGCACCAGGCACTGTACTAAGCGCTGAGGTAGTAATAATAATGATAGCATTTATTAAGCGTTTACTGCGTGCAAAACAATCGATCAATCAATCAATCATATTTATTGAGCGCTTACTGTGTGCAGAGCACTGTACTAAGCGCTTGGGAAGAACAAGTTGGCAACGTATAGAGACGGTCCCTACCCAGCAACTATTTAGAGACGTAGCCACTGAAAATGATTGTACAGTCTTCCTCATCAATCAGTCAATCAATCAATCAATCGTATTTATTGAGCGCCTACTGTGTGCAGAGCAGTGTACTAAGCGCTTGGGAAGTCCAAGTTGGCAACATATAGAGACGGTCCCTAGCCTCCGTTTAGATGCATGCAGGCCAGATTGTGACAATTAAGATAGCTAGTCACTTGCCTTTTTTCATCATCATCAAATAAGCTAATAATAACAATAATTGTGGTATTTGTCCAGCGTTCCCTATGCACCAGGCACTGTACTAAGCGCTGAGGTAGTAATAATAATGATAGCATTTATTAAGCGCTTACTACGTGCAAAACAATCGATCAATCAATCAATCAATCGTATTTATTGAGCGCTTACTGTGTGCAGAGCACTGTACTAAGCGCTTGGGAAGTCCAAGTTGGCAACATATAGAGACGGTCCCTAGCCTCCGTTTAGATGCATGCAGGCCAGATTGTGACAATTAAGATAGCTAGTCACTTGCCTTTTTTCATCATCATCAAATAAGCTAATAATAATAATAACTGTGGTATTTGTCAAGCGTTCCCTATGCACCAGGCACTGTACTAAGCGCTGAGGTAGTAATAATAATGATAGCATTTATTAAGCGCTTACTACGTGCAAAACAATCGATCAATCAATCAATCAATCAATCGTATTTATTGAGCGCTTACTGTGTGCAGAGCACTGTACTAAGCGCTTGGGAAGAACAAGTTGGCAACGTATAGAGATGGTCCCTAAGCAACTATTTAGAGACGTATCCACTGAAAATGATTGTACAGTCTTCTTAATCAATCAGTCAATCAATCAATCAATCAATCGTATTTATTGAGCGCTTACTGTGTGCAAAGCACTGTACTAAGCGCTTGGGAAGTCCAAGTTGGCAACATATAGAGACGGTCCCTAGCCTCCGTTTAGATGCATGCCGGCCAGATTGTGACAATTAAGATAGCTAGTCACTTGCCTTTTTTCATCATCATCAAATAAGCTAATAATAACAATAATTGTGGTATTTGTCCAGCGTTCCCTATGCACCAGGCACTGTACTAAGCGCTGAGGTAGTAATAATAATGATAGCATTTATTAAGCGCTTACTACGTGCAAAACAATCAATCAAGCGCTTAGTACAGTGCTCTGCACACAGTAAGTGCTCAATAAATACGATTGAATGAATGAATGAATCAATCAATCAGTCGTATTTATTGAGCGCTGTGTGCAGAGCACTGTACTAAGCGCTTGGGAAGTACAAGTTGGCAACATAAAGAGACGGTCCCGCTGGGTAGATAAAGGGTAATTGATTTGGACGCATATGCCCCATATAGGGCTCACAGTCTTAATACCCTTTTATGGATGAGCTAATAATAGAGAAGAATAATAATAATCGTGGTATTTGTTAAGCGCTTACTCTGTGCCAGGCACTGTACTAAGTTGTGGGGTGGATACAGGCAAATTTCATTCATTCAGTCGCATTTATTGAGCGCTTACTGTGTGCAGAGCACTGTACTAAGCGCTTGGGAATGATGTGAGCCCGCTGTTGGGTAGGGAAATCAAGTCGGACACAGTCCCTGTCCCACACGGGGCTCACAGTCTCAATCCCCATTTTACAGATGAGGTAACCGAGGCACAGAGAAGTGAAGTGACTTGCCCGAGGTTACACAGCAGATACGCGGCAGAGCCAGAATTAATAATTGCGATAATGATGGCGTTTACTAAGCGCTTACTATGTGCAAAGCCCTGTTCTAAGCACTGGGGAGGTTACAAGGTGATCAGGGTGTCCCACGGGGGGCTCACAGTCTTCATCCCCATTTTGCAGATGAGGGAACTGAGGCCCAGAGAAGTGAAGTGACTGGCCCAAAGTCACACAGCTGACAGTTGGCGCAGGATTTGAACCCATGACCTCTGCCTCCCGAGCCCGGGCTCTTTCCACTGAGCCACGCTGCCGCTCTGCGTTGCAGGGCCTGAGCTGTAGCTGAGGAAACTCCTTAAAGCACTCAATAATAATAGTAACTATTATCACTACAAATGGTTTATAACAAATTAAGCAACTTAAATGAAGCTATTAAACAAAGTTGACTATAAATAGTAATTATTTATTATAACTACTGTAAAGAGTAGTAAAATGCTTACTGTTCCAAATAAGTGAGGGGGTAGATACAAGCTGATCGGGTTGGACGCAGTCCCTGTCCCACGAGGGGCTCAGTCTTAATCCTGTTTTACAGATAATAATAATAATAATAATAATGATAGCATTTATCAAGCACTTACTATGTGCAAAGCACTGTTCTAAGCACTGGGAAGGTTACAAGGTGATCAGGTTGTCCCTCGTGGGGCTCACAGTCTTAATCCCCATTTTCCAGATGAGGTCACTGAGGCCCAGAGAAGTGAAGTGACTTGCCCAAAGTCACACAGCTGACAATTGGCGGAGCCGGGATTTGAACCCATGACCTCTGACTCCAAAGCCCAGGCTCTTTCCTACTGAGCCACGTGGCTTCTCATAATAATAATAATAATAATAATGGCATAATAATGAGGAAACCAATGCCCAAAGAAGTGAAGTGACTTGCCCAAGGTCACCCAACAGACAAGTGGCAGAGGCGGGATTCGAACTCAGGTCCTCCTGATGCCCAGGCTCCATCCACTAGGCCATGCTGCCACCTGATTTTGAAAATTGGTCTGTATTTAGACTTGCTCTCATTCAGCAAGTCTCTTATGTACTAAAAATAATAATAATAATTATAATGGTGGTATTTGTTGAGCGCTTACTATGTGCAAAGCACTGTTGTAAGCGCTGGGGAGGTGACAAGGTGATCAGGTTGTCCCACATGGGGCTCACAGTTTTAATCCCCATTTTACAGATGAGGGAACTGAGGCACAGAGAAGTGACTTGTCCAAAATCACCCAGCTGCCAAGTGGCGGAGCCGGGATTTGAACCCATGACCTCTGACTCCAAAGCCCGGGCTCTTCCCACTGAGCCACGCAGCCGTAAGCTCATTGTGTGCAGGGACTGTCTCTGTCTGTTGTCGAATTGTACCTTCCAAGCGCTTAGTACAGTGCTCTGCACACGGTAAGCGCTCAGTAAATACGACTGAACGAAGATGCCCGTCTGTCACTGTATTGCACTCTCTGAGAAGCAGCTTGGCGAAGTGGTTAGAGCACCGGCCCTGGAGTCAGAAGGTCATGGGTTCGAATTCCGGCTCCACCCCCGGTATGCCGTGTGACCTTGGGCAAGCCCATGGAGAAGCAGTGGAAAGAGCCCGGGCTTTGGAGTCAGAGGTCCTGGGTTCAAATCCCGGCTCCGCCACTAGTCAGCTGGGTGACTTTGGGCAAGTCACTTCATTTCTCTGGGCCTCAGTTACCACGTCTGGAAAATGGGGATGGAGACTGTGAGCCTTCCGTGGGGCAATCTGATCACCTTGTAACCTCCCCAGCGCTTATAACAGTGCTTCACACATAGTAAGCGCTTAATACCAAAAAAAAGCAGCCAAGTCTCCCCCTCCCCACAGAACAGTGCTTCGCACATAGTGAGCGCTCAATAAATACGATTGAATGAACGAATGAACGATTGTTATTACCTTATTACTCTCCCGAAGGCCTAGTCCAGTGCTCTGCACACAGTAAGCGCTCAATAAATACGACTGAATGAATGATTGTTATTACCTTATTACTCTCCCAAAAGGCCTAGTCCAGTGCTCTGCACACAGTAAGCGCTCAATAAATACGATTGAATGAATGAATGAATGATTGTTATAACCTTATTACTCTCCCGAAGGCCTAGTACAGTGCTCTGCACACAGGAAGCGCTCAATAAATACGATTGAATGAACGAATGAATGATTGTTATTACCTTATTACTCTCCCGAAGGCCTAGTCCAGTGCTCTGCATACAGTAAGCGCTCAATAAATATGATTGAATGAACGAATGAATGATTGTTATTACCTTATTACTCTCCCGAAGGCCTAGTCCAGTGCTCTGCATACAGTAAGCGCTCAATAAGTACGATTGAATGAATGAATGAATGATTGTTATTACCTTATTACTCTCCCAAAAGGCCTAGTCCAGTGCTCTGCACACAGTAAGCGCTCAATAAATACGATTGAATGAATGAATGAATGATTGTTATAACCTTATTACTCTCCCGAAGGCCTAGTACAGTGCTCTGCACACAGTAAGCGCTCAATAAATACGATTGAATGAACGAATGAATGATTGTTATTACCTTATTACTCTCCCTAAGGCCTAGTCCAGTGCTCTGCATACAGTAAGCGCTCAATAAGTACGATTGAATGAATGAATGATTGTTATTACCTTATTACTCTCCCAAAAGGCCTAGTCCAGTGCTCTGCACACAGGAAGCGCTCAATAAATACGATTGAATGAACGAATGAATGATTGTTATTACCTTATTACTCTCCCGAAGGCCTAGTCCAGTGCTCTGCATACAGTAAGCGCTCAATAAATATGATTGAATGAACGAATGAATGTTATTACCTTATTACTCTCCCGAAGGCCTAGTCCAGTGCTCTGCATACAGTAAGCGCTCAATAAGTACGATTGAATGAATGAATGAATGATTGTTATTACCTTATTACTCTCCCAAAAGGCCTAGTCCAGTGCTCTGCACACAGTAAGCGCTCAATAAATATGATTGAATGAATGAATGAATGATTGTTATAACCTTATTACTCTCCCGAAGGCCTAGTACAGTGCTCTGCACACAGTAAGCGCTCAATAAATACGATTGAATGAACGAATGAATGATTGTTATTACCTTATTACTCTCCCTAAGGCCTAGTCCAGTGCTCTGCATACAGTAAGCGCTCAATAAGTACGATTGAATGAATGAATGATTGTTATTACCTTATTACTCTCCCAAAAGGCCTAGTCCAGTGCTCTGCACACAGTAAGCGCTCAATAAATACGATTGAATGAATGAATGAATGATTGTTATAACCTTATTACTCTCCCGAAGGCCTAGTCCAGTGCTCTGCATACAGTAAGCACTCAATAAATACGATTGAATGAACGAATGAATGATTGTTATTACCTTATTACTCTCCCGAAGGCCTAGTCCAGTGCTCTGCATACAGTAAGCGCTCAATAAATACGATTGAATGAACGAATGAATGATTGTTATTACCTTATTACTCTCCCGAAGGCCTAGTCCAGTGCTCTGCATACAGTAAGCGCTCAATAAGTACGATTGAATGAATGAATGAATGATTGTTATTACCTTATTACTCTCCCAAAAGGCCTAGTCCAGTGCTCTGCACACAGTAAGCGCTCAATAAATACGATTGAATGAACGAATGAATGATTGTTATTACCTTATTACTCTCCCGAAGGCCTAGTCCAGTGCTCTGCATACAGTAAGCGCTCAATAAATACGATTGAATGAACAAATGAATGATTGTTATTACCTTATTACTTTCCCGAAGGCCTAGTACAGTGCTCTGTACACAGTAAGCGCTCAATAAATACGATTGATTGATTGATTCGGCTCTGTTGTACAGGAAAGTTGTGACGTTGTGTATTTTCACTTAGAAAAGCAGTTGAAGAAGTGCGACACCCTGATTTGCGAGGATTAACCGTTTACGTTGCACAAGATTGCACAGGTAGGTACCGTGGGTAACCTCGTTTTCATCCAGTACTTTCCCAGTTGTTTAGCACAGTGCTTTGTGCACAGTAAGCGCTCAATAAATACGATTGAATGAATGAATGAATGCAGTCCATTTACTCTGACATCTCCACTGGGAACTCTCTACTAGCAGCAACATTAAATTTCCAAACAGAATCCCGCCAGGAGAGCAAGTATTGGTTTTTTTTTTTTAATATTAATAATAATAATAATAACGGGGATGATGATAATTGATGTAGTTGTTAAACTCTTACTCTGCGCCAAGCACTGTGTTACGTGATGGGGTGGATGCAAGCAAACTGGGTTGGACACAGTCTCTGGGCTCACACTCTTATCCCCATTTTACAGATGAGGGAACTGAGGCCCAGAGAAGTGAAGTGACTCGCCCCATAGCAGACATGTGGCGGAGCCGGAATTAGAACCCATAATACCAATGATGGCATTTATTAAGCGCTTACTATGTGCAAAGCACTGTTCTAAGCACCGGAGTCGATACGGGATAATCAGGTTTGGTCACAGTCCCCCTCCCATATGGGGCTCACAGTCCTAATCCCCATTTTGCAGATGAGGTAACTGAGTCACAGAGAAGTGAAGCTTGCTGCTTTAGGTTTTTTTTTTAAAAAGGGCGTTTATGAAGGGCTTACTATATGCAAAGCACTGTTCTAAGCGCTGGGGAGGTTACAAGGTGATCAGGTGGTCCCACGGGGGGCTCACGGTCTTCATCCCCATTTTACAGATGAGGTAACTGAGGCCCAGAGAAGTGAAGTGACTTGCCCCAGGTCCCATAGCAGACATGTGGCGGGGCCGGAATTAGAACCCATAATACTAATGATGGCGTTTATTAAGCGCTTACTCTGTGCAAAGCACTGTTCTAAGCGCTGGGGAGGTTACAAGGTGATCAGGTGGTCCCACGGGGGGCTCACAGTCTTCATCCCCATTTTACAGATGAGGGGACTGAGGCCCAGAGAAGTGAAGTGACTTGCCCCAGGTCCCATAGCAGACATGTGGCGGAGCCGGAATTAAAACCCATAATACTAATGATGGCGTTTATTAAGCACTATGTGCCAAGCACTGTTCTAAGCGCCGGGGAGGTTACAGGGTGATCAGGTTGTCCCACAGGGGGCTCACAGTCTTCATCCCCATTTTCCAGATGAGGGAACTGAGGCCCAGAGAAGAGAAGTGACTTGCCCAAAGTCACACAGCTGACAAGTGGCGGAGCCAGAATTAGAACCCATAATACTAATGATGGCGTTTATTAAGCACTTACTACGTGCAAAGCACCGTTCTAAGCGCTGGGGAGGTTACAGGGTGATCAGGTGGCCCCATGGGGGGCTCCCAGTCCTCATCCCCATTTTCCAGATGAGGGGACTGAGGCCCAGAGAAGTGAAGTGGCTTGCCCAAAGTCACCCAGCTGACAATTGGCCGGGCCGGGATTTGAACCCATGACCCTCTGACTCCAAAGCCCGGGCTCTTCCCACAGCGCCATGCTGCTTCTCACACAGGGAAAGTCAGAATATCTGGAGTCATTTTTGGTGTCAGCAACTGACGGAAAAGAAAAACGGTGGGGTTTTTAAGGAATATCTCATTAGGGTGACGTTCTGTAGGGAATGAAAAGCACCCTGGGATAAACTTTTAAGGGGCGCTCAGTATGTGCCAGATAGGATTACAATAAATGCATTTTTCTGATAATCCGGCTGTTGCCGTGCATCAGCGAGTCAGTCAATCCACAGGGCTCAATCAATCATCATCATCATCATCAATCGTATTTATTGAGCAGAGCACTGTACTAAGCGCTTGGGAAGTACAAATTGGCAACACACAGAGACAGTCCCTACCCAACAGTGGGCTCACAGTCTAAAAGGGGGAGACAGAGAACAAAACCAAACATACTAACAAAATAAAATAAATAGGATATGTACAAATAAATTAGAGTAAAAAAAAAATATGTACAAACATATATACATATATCAATCAATCCTATTTATTGAGCACTTACTGTGTGCAGAGCACTGTACTAAGCGCTTGGGAAGTCCAAGTTGGCGACATAGAGAGACGGTCCCTACCCCACAGCGGGCTCACAGTCTGAAAGGGTCAGCGATGCTGGAGATGAGACGAAACGCGGAGAATCCTCGGAGAAACCGAGGCACACCGGTCCTTCCCCCACCTTAATGCGCGTGCCCCTCGGATCTCTTTCAGTTTACAATTTCGATGTAACCGATAAGCTGCACGACGCGTCGACGGACTCGGGGAAAACGGGCGACAAAGCCGTCCTCATCTTAGTGCCCGTTCGGCTGGGAGGGGAGAGGACCAACGTCGACTATTTAGAATTCGTAAAGGTACGACAGAACGAGCCCCCCCGGCGTTTTCTCAGAGCCTCGTAGATCGGAAATCAATCAATCCGCCGTATTTATTGAGCGCTTACTCTGTGCAGAGCACTGTACTGGAAAAACAAATATTCTAAAAATTGGTAGCCTCCCATTGGCGGCACCCTTTTTGCAGTGGTCGGCCGTAAAGCTCCACCGGAGAGGGACTTTGCTGTTCAGTATTAAAAAAATCCAGCGGGAATTGAAGAGCACCGAGCGAGAAAATCAATTATTGAAGCAAACTGACTTGGTTTTCCCGAACTAGAGGATTTTTTCCATTCCTAAGAGCACGTGAGGGTACGGAGGTGGTGTGTCACGGCTGATTGCAAGGGGAGAATGAGGATGGGCAGTGGTAGCAGGAGTATTTATTGAATTCCCACTTGGCGTGGTGTGCTGTAATAATAATAATAACAATAATAATAATTATTATATTATTATAATATATTATTATAATTATATATTATTATTATTATTATTATTGTTATTATTATCATTACAGCACACCACGCCAAGTGGGAATTCAATTATTATTATTATTATTATTATTATTGTTGCCAATTTGTACTTCCCAAGCGCTTAGTACAGTGCTCTGCACATAGTAAGCGCTCAATAAATACGATTGATGATGATGATGAGGAGGAATAATAATAATGTTGGCATTTATTAAGCGCTTACTATGTGCAAAGCACCGTTCTAAGCGCTGGGGAGGTTACAGGGTGATCAGGTGGTCCCACGGGGGGCTCTCACAGCCCTAATCCCCGTTTTCCAGATGAGGGAACTGAGGCCCAGAGAAGTGAAGTGACTTGCCCAACGTCACCCAGCTGACAAGCGGCGGAGCCGGGATTTGAACCCAGGACCTCTGGCTCCCAAGCCCGGGCTCTTTCCACTGAGCCACGCTGCTGTGGTAGCGGCTTAGGAAATACAGAATTACCAAATAAATACAGGCGTTTACATTCTGAGGGAGATGGACGTAAAAATATATATTTAATAATAATGATGGCATTTATTGAGCGCTTACTACGTGCTGCAAAGCACTGTTCGAAGCGCTGGGGAGGTTACAAGGTGATCATTTGTACATATTTATTACTCTATTTTACTTGTACATATCTATTCTATTTATTTTATTTTGTTAGTATGTTTGGTTTTGTTCTCTGTCTCCCCCTTTTAGACTGTGAGCCCACCGTTGCGTAGGGACTGTCTCTATATGTTGCCAATTTGTACTTCCCAAGCGCTTAGTACAGTGCTCTGCACATAGTAAGCGCTCAATAAATACGATTGATGATGATGATGATGATCAGGTGGTCCCACGGGGGGGGAGCTCACAGTCTTAATCCCCATTTGACAGATGAGGTAACTGAGGCACAGAGAAGTGAAGTGACTTGCCCAAAGTCACACAGCTGACAATTGGCTAGAATAGTCAATCAATCAATCAATCAATCGTATTTATTGAGCGCTTACTATGTGCAGAGCACTGTACTAAGCGCTTGGGAAGTACAAATTGGCATCACATAGAGACAGTCCCTACCCAACAGTGGGCTCACAGTCTAAAAGTCAAAACTAAATAATTCACAGTTGAATCAACACATATATAAAAGTGCTAAGGATTGGTAGGAATAAATTGATAGTGCTCGAGGTTTTCTTTCAAGACTGTAAGGTCGTTGTGGGCAGGGAATGTGTCTGTTATATTGCACTCTCCCAAGTGCTTAGTACAGTGCTGTGCACACAGTAAGCACTAAATAATAATAATAATAATGATGGCATCTGTTAAGCGCTTACTATGTGCCAAGCACTGTTCTAAGCGCGGGGGTAGATACAAGGTGATCAGGTTGGACACCGTCCCTGTCCCACTTGGTGCTCACAGTCTCAATCACGATTTTACCGATGGGGGACGAGGCACGGAGAAGTGAAGCGACTTGCCCAAGGTCACACAGCAGACAAGTGGCGGAGGTGGGATCCGAACCCACGACCTCCGACTCCCAAGCCCGGGCTCTTGCCGCCAGGCCATGCTGCTTCTCGTGGACTGTCTCTATACGTTGCCAACTTGTCCTTCCCAAGCGCTTAGTACAGTGCTCTGCACACAGTAAGCGCTCGATAAATACGATTGTTTGATTGACTGACGAGTTCATATGGCTCAGACGAGAAATTAAGACAAATCGGTGTTTCCTATCAGACTAAAAAAACAGTATATTCCTTTCAACAATTGCGAATTTTGGTAAATTTTCACTGCAGTTTAAAGATAATGCCTTTAATAATAATAATAATAATAATGATGGCATTTGTTAAGCGCTTACTATGTGCCAAGCACTGCTCTAAGAAGCGCTGGGGGGGATACAAGGTGATCAGGTGGTCCCACGGGGGGCTCACAGTCTTAATCCCCATTTTCCAGATGAGGGAACAGAGGCTCAGAGACGTGAAGTGACTTGCCCAGGGTCACACAGCAGACATGTGGCGGAGCCGGAATTCGAACCCATGACCTCGGACTCCGAAGCCCGTGCTCTTTCCACTGAGCCACGCTCCTTCTCTTTAGCAGTGAGTGAGCAGCTTTAAGCAGTGAGTTTGTTGGGTTTTTTTTTTACTCCACTCACCACAGACAACTGGATTTTTCATTCCACCAGCAAACTCTGCCTTGTTCTGTTCCCATGTTCAGCGCTTAGCAAGTGCTTAACAAATTCTATAATAATCTATAATAATAATAATGAAATAATAATAATAATATCTGGCGGATATCATTCTTTTCTGCCTCAGAAGAAAAACTTGTATTCCTGGAGCTCTGACTAGGCCCTTCTCTTCCCTATTCACCCTCCCTTCCACGTTTTCTATGCGTTTGGATCCGTACCCCTCTAATCACTTGTTATAAATAATTGTGGTATTTATTAAGCACTTACTACATGCCAGGCACTGTACTAAGCACTGGGGTGGATACAGACAAATCGGGTTGGACAGAATGCCAGTCCCCCGTGGGGCTCACAGTCTGAATCCCCATTTTGCAGATGAGGGAACTGAGGCTCAGAGACGTGAAGTGACTTGCCCAGGGCCACATAGCAGACATGTGGCGGAGCCAGGATTCGAACCCATGACCTCGGACTCCGAAGCCTGTGCTCTTTCCACTGAGCCACGCTGCTTCTCTTTAGCAGTGAGTGAGCAGCTTGAAGCAGTCAGTTTGTTGGGTTTTTTTTTTTACTCCATTTACTCCACTCACCACAGACAACTGGATTCTTCATTCCACCAGCAAACTCTGCCTTGTTCTGTTCCCATGTTCAGCGCTTAGCAAGTGCTTAACAAATTCTATAATAATCTATAATAATAATAATGAAATAGTAATAATAATATCTGGCGGATATCATTCTTTTCTGCCTAGGAAGAAAAACTTGTATTCCTGGAGCTCTGACTAGGCCCTTCTCTTTCCTATTCACCCTCCCTTCCATGTTTTCTATGCGTTTGGATCCGTACCCCTTTAATCTCTTGCTATAAATATTTGTGGTATTTATTAAGCACTTATGACGTGCCAGACACTGTACTAAGCACTGGGGTGGATACAAACAAATCGGGTTGGACAGAATGCCAGTCTCCCGTGGGGTCACAGTCTTAATCCCCATTTTCCAGATGAGGGAACAGAGGCTCAGAGACGTGAAGTGACTTGCCCAGGGCCACACAGCAGACATGTGGCGGAGCCAGGATTCGAACCCATGACCTCGGACTCCGAAGCCCGGGCTCTTTCCACTGAGCCACGCTGCTTCTCTTTAGCAGTGAGTGAGCAGCTTTAAGCAGTGAGTTTGTTGGGGGTTTTTTTTACTCCACTCACCACAGACAACTGGATTTTTCATTCCACCAGCAAACTCTGCCTTGTTCTGTTCCCATGTTCAGCGCTTAGGAAATGCTTAACAAATTCGATAATAATGTATAATCATAATAATGAAATAATAATAATAATATCTGGCGGATATCATTCTTTTCTGCCTAGGAAGGAAAGCTTGTAGGCCCTTCTCTTTCCTATTCACCCTCCCTTCCACGTTTTCTATGCGTTTGGATCTGTACCCCTTTAATCACTTGTTATAAATAATTGTGGTATTTATTAAGCACTTACTATGTGCCAGGCACTGTACTAAGCACTGGGGTGGATACAAACAAATCGGGTTGGACAGAATGCCAGTCCCCCGTGGGGCTCACAGTCCGAATCCCCATTTTGCAGATGAGGTAACCGTGGCACAGAGAAGTGACTTGTCGTTCCACTCTGCTCCACCATATTTACGTACATAATAATAATAATAATAATAATAATACTAATAATAATAATGGTATTTGTTAAGCGCTTACTATGTGCAAAGCACTGTTCTAAGCGCTGGGGGGATACCAGGTGATCGGGTTGTCCCTCACCTTAATCCCCATTTTACAGGTGAGGTAACTGAGGCCCAGAGCAGTGTATATATGTTTGGACGTATTTATTACTCTATTTTACTTGCACATATTTATTCTATTTATTTTATTTTGTTAACATGTTTTGTTTTGTTGTATGTCTCCCCCTTGTAGACTGTGAGCCCGCTGTTGGGGAGGGACCGTCTCTATATGTTGCCACCTTGTACTTCCCAAGCGCTTAGTACAGTGCTCTGCACACAGTAAGCGCTCAATAAATACCATTGAATGAATGAATGAATGAATGAAGTGACTTGCCCAAAAATCACACAGCTGACGAGCGGCGGAGCTGGGATTAGAACCCATAATAATAATAATGATAATAAATGGCATTTATTAAGCACTTACTATGTGCAAAGCACTGTTCTAAGTGCTGGGGAGGTTACAGGGTGATCAGGTTGTCCCACGTGGGGCTCACAGTCTTAATCCCCATATGATAGGTGAGGTCACTGAGGCACAGAGAAGTTAAGTGACTTCCCCAAAGTCACACAGCTGACAACTGGCAGAGGCGGGATTCGAACCCATAACCTCTGGCTCCCAAGCCCGTACTCTTTCCACTGAGTCACGCTGCTACATACCCTTATACTCTCCCATTTACCGTACTAATTATTTATTCTAACCCCCGTCTCCCCCGTTAAACTGTAAGCTCCCTGTGGTTAGGGAACATGTCCATCAACTTTACAAGTTTGTTGCCAATTTGTCCTTCCCAAGCGCTTAGTCCAGTGCTCTGCACACAGTAGGCGCTCAATAAATACGACAATGAATGAATGAATGAACTTTATCGTAGTGTACTCTCCCAACGCCTAATACAGTGCAGTCAATAAATACCACGGATTGATTTAATTAGCTGGAAGCTGATGACTTCTTTCACATTCCAAGGTGCTAGGATTTGGGATACCCTCGGCCTTTCTTACACCGCTCCCACAGGCTTGGGAGGCAGAGGATCTGGGTTCTAATCCCGGCTCTGCCACTTCATTCAGTCGTATTTACTGAGCGCTTACTGTGTGCACTAAGCACTCAGCACTTGTCTGCTGTATGATCTTAGGCAAGTCACTTAATTTCTTTGTGACTCAGTTCCCTCATCTGGAAAATGGGAATTAAGACCTTGAGGCTCCCCCTCTCAATCAATCGTATTTACTGAGAGCTTACTGTGTGCAGAGCACTGTACTAAGCGCTTGGGAAGTACAAGTTGGCAACATATAGAGACAGTCCCTACCCAACAGTGGGCTCACAGTAAGCACTTACTGTATACCAAACACTGTAATAATAATAATAATAATGATGATGGTATTTGTTAAGTGCTTACTACTACTATCAATCAATCAATGTCATATTTATTGAGCGCTTACTGTGTGCAGAGCACTGTACTAAGCGCTTGGGAAGTACAAGTTGGCAACACATAGAGATGGTCCCTACCCAACAGTGGGCTCACAGTACTACTACTACTACTAATAATAATGATGGCATTTGTTAAGCGCTTACTATGTGCAAAGCACCGTTCTAAACACTGAGGGGGGGATTCAAGGTGATCAGGTTGTCCCACGTGGGGCTCACAGTCTTCATCCCCATTTTACAGATGAGGGAACTGAGGCATAGAAAAGGTAAGTGCCTTGCCCAAGGTCACACAGCTGACAAGTGGCGGAGCCGGGATCGGAACCCATGACCTTGGACTCCCAAGCCCGGGCTCTTTCCACTGAGCCACATTGCTTCTCTAAAATAAATCATCACCATCAGTCGTATTTATTGAGCGCTTACTATGTGCAGAGCACTGGACTAAGCGCTTGGGAAGTACAAATTGGCAACCTATAGAGACAGTCCCTGTCTCTTTTGTACTTCGAAGTACAAAAATACGATTGAATAAATGAATGGATGCAAATCCAAGTATAGGGGATTTTCGCAACCTCCTGTCCTTAAGCAGGTGAATAAATTAAACCATCCAGAACGGATGGACGTTTATTATTTGTTAAAGACCTCCAGGCCTGGAGACAAGACACCCTCCCTTGGTAACCCATTCCACTGTTTTGTTTTGTTTTTTCCCCAACAAAGCACGGGAAATACTTATGTTCAACCCTGGGCTCTCCTGCTTTCAACTCTTCCCACTTCCTTTCGATTGGGCCTCCGTGGTCACGGGGCCCGATCAGTCGATAGCGTTAATTGAGCGCTTACTGTGTGCCCGGCACTGTACTAAGCGCTTGGGAGAGTCCAGTGCAGTTGGTAGACCAAAGCACGGGAAATACTTATGTTCAACCCTGGGCTCTCCTGCTTTCAACTCTTCCCACTTCCTTTCGATTGGGCCTCCGTGGTCACGGGGCCCGATCAATCGATAGCGTTAATTGAGCGCTTACTGTGTGCCCGGCACTGTACTAAGCGCTTGGGAGAGTCCAATGCAGTTGGTTGACACGGTCCCTGCCCACAAGGCTGCCCCCCTCTTCCAAAAAAGCCCCCCCAAACAACCCTTAAATAGTTGAAAGCGGCAAGTAAGGTCACCCATTAATCTGTTTTCTCTAGGCAAACAATCCCAATCAATCAATCAATCAATCAGTCATATTTATTGAGCGCTTACTATGTGCAGAGCACTGTACTAAGCGCTTGGGAAGTACAAATTGGCATCACATAGAGACAGTCCCTACCCAACAGTGGGCTCACAGTCTAAAAGGGGGAGACAGAGAACAGAACCAAACATACCAACAAAATAAAATAAGTAGGATAGAAATGTACAAGTAAAATAAATAAATAAATAAATAAATAGAGTAATAAATATGTACAACCATATATACATATATACAGGTGCTGTGGGGAAGGGAAGGAGGTAAGACGGGGGGATGGAGAGGGGGATGAGGGGGAGAGGAAAGAAGGGGCTCAGTGTGGGAAGGCCTCCTGGAGGAGGTGAGCTCTCAGCAGGGCCTTGAAGGGAGGAAGAGAGCTAGCTTGGCGGAGGGGCAGAGGGATTGGGGGCATTCCAGGCCCGGGGGATGACGTGGGCCGGGGGTCGATGGCGGGACAGGCACGTAACCTTTTCTCAGAGGATCTATCTTTCACTCCCTGAATCATTTAATTGTACAATAACAATTACTGTAGCGCTCTTTCCACTGAGCCACACTGCTTGACAATGGCGCAAATTTGGCCCCCTCTCTCTGCCCCCACCCTCACGACGCTTGCGACGCTCCGAGAGTGTTTCTGAGAAAGAGCGAGAAAGTTGTGGTGACTTGTGTTTCTGACACTCCGGATTTTTATCGATCCAGATTTAACAAGGTTGTACTGTTATTCCGTCCTCTCAGACGGGCTGGTGTCCCTCTCTGGACTCACAAGCCCGAATCCATTTTTCTCGGCAGGGAATTTTAAGCCTTGAATACTGCGTGGGCATTATCGGAGGCAAACCGAAGCAGTCGTATTACTTCGCGGGATTTCAAGGTTAGTGATTCAATAACATATGCCTCTTCGGTGTTTTCTTTAAAAAGCCGGGAAGTTAATACGGGATCACTGGCAACGGAATGATTAAAACAGCAAAACGAGTACCTTATTAATTCATCAGGCTCACCCGAGTCCACTCATCTGTCATGTGGCCCGTAAATTAATTGGACTCTCTAAAATGTATGTTTAATTTCTCTCGTTGCATAAACAAGGTGTAATTTATCGGTCTCGGAAAACTTTAGAAGCCGCCGCCGCCTCAGCCTGGCGGTTCCTATTTACATATTTACTTTTTACCCGTCGCAGTGGTGTTGCTTGATGATAAAATGACAAGCAATATGTTCCTCCTGTCAGGATGAAGTAGTGCTCCACATTTTTCACCTGCAAACTCTAGAATATAATTGTGTGTTTGTAAAAGTAATTTTATCACCAAAAATTAAATGACAGTCTCATCACTTTATAAAAATTCTGCTTATACAAGCATATTTGATTATGCAAAAGTTAATCTGTCCTGTGAAAACCTATGTTTCAGTCGATGAATATCAGCCTGGCAATCTGTGCCTTCCCCTCTATTTTTTTTTTTTTTTTTTTTTTGCAGCTGTTCTGCATAGAAATTGGATTGTAAGTAGTGCAATAATAAGGTGTTTTCTGAATTACTTGTCTTCTGTTTTGTCCTTGTAGATGACAGTTTGATTTACATGGATCCTCATTACTGCCAATCTTTTGTAGATGTCAGCATAAAGGATTTCCCTCTTGAGGTACGGGGGGAGAAAGAGCCGGCACTGTT
This sequence comes from Tachyglossus aculeatus, assembly GCF_015852505.1. NCBI lineage: Eukaryota > Metazoa > Chordata > Mammalia > Monotremata > Tachyglossidae > Tachyglossus > Tachyglossus aculeatus. The sequence goes on from NC_052075.1 coordinate 2,777,129, forward strand.
TTCTTCCCATATGAATCAAACGCTAATTATTGAGAGATGTTCAGCCTCGCTGTGTTTTCCTGAAATTACGGTTACCTGTTATTCATCATCATTTTGCTCCTTATAGAACCATAATCCACAAAAATGACCAAAGGTTAAATGCCTGATGCACAATTTTAATTTATGATAGACTTAGGACTTCATTTATCTCTGTCCCTATCTTGTTATAAAGTAGCGAGCCTCCAAAATAAATGATCAAATCGCCAAGCAATTTTCCAGGAAAGGCAGCACCGAGGACCTTAAAATGCTAGCCATGTTAAAAGAGAAGAGAGGACAAGAAAACGGGGCGGGGAGGGATTAGAAGGATGAACTGGGGTCAGGATTATATATGTTATCACTAAATAATCGACATTTTGGTTCACTTTGCTTTCAGGAGAATATGTAGACTTAATTTCTACTCCTCGGAGTAATGCCCAAAGCTTTGACTGTTTTTAGATTCAGTTGTTTGCTCTTTGCTACTTTTTTGTTCAGGGTCTCTCCCAAGTACTCAGTACAGTGCTCTGTAATAATGATTATAATAATAATAATGGTATTTGCTAAGCGCTTACTATGTGCCAAGCACTGTTCTAAGCACTGGGGTGGATGCAAGCAAATGGGGCTGGACACAGTCCCTGTCAATCAATCAGTCGTATTTATTGAGCGCTTACTGTGTGCAAAGCACTGTACTAAGCGCTTGGGAAGTACAAGTTGGCAACATATAGAGACAGTCCCTACCCAGTCCCTGTCCCCTGTGGGGCTCACATTCTCAATCCCCATCATACAGATGAGGGAACTGAGGTCCAGAGAAGTGAAGTGACTTGCCCAAGGTCACACAGCAGACATGTGGTGGAGCTGGGATTAGAACCCATGGCCTTCTATAATAATAATGATGGTATTTGTTAAGCGCTTACTATGTGCCAAGCACTGTTCTAAGCGCTGGGGGGATACAAGGTGATCAGGTTGTCCCACGGGGGGCTCACAGTCTTCATCCCCATTTTCCAGATGAGGGAACTGAGGCCCAGAGAAGTGAAGTGACTTGCCCAAAGTCACACAGCTGACAAGTGGCGGAGCCGGGATTTGAACCCATGACCCCTGACTCCAAAGCCCGGGCTCTTTCCACTGAGCCACGCTGCTTCTCTAATTCCCAGGCATGGGTTCTAGCCACTATCCCATTATGTTTCGCCCTACGCCATGCTGCTTACTGTAATAATAATAATATAATAATAATAATAATATAATAACAATAATAATAATGGCATTTATTAAGTGCTTACTATGTGCAAAGCACTGTTCTAAGCGCTGGGGGGTTACAAGGTGATCAGGTTGTCCCACAGGGGGCTCACAGTCAACCCCCATTTTCCAGATGAGGGAACTGAGGCCCAGAGAAGTGAAGTGACTTGCCCAAAGTCACACAGCTGACAAGTGGCGGAGCCGGGATTTGAACCCATGACCCCTGACTCCAAAGCCCGGGCTCTTTCCACTGAGCCACGCTGCTTCTCTAATTCCCAGGCCTGGGTTCTAGCCACTATCCCATTATGTTTCGCCCTACGCCATGCTGCTTACTGTAATAATAATATAATAATAATAATGGCATTTATTAAGTGCTTACCATGTGCAGAGCTCTGTTCTAAGCGCTGGGGAATTTACAAGGTGATCAGGTTGCCCCACGTGGGGCTCACAGTCTTAATCCCCATTTTCCAGATGAGGGAACTGAGGCCCAGAGAAGTGAAGTGACTGGCCCAAAGTCACACAGCTGACGAGTGGTGGAGCCGGGATTTGAACCCGTGACCTCTGACTCCAAAGCCCGGGCTCTTTCCACTGAGCCACGCTGCTTCTCTGCTTACTGTAAATACCCCTGATTGCCCGCAGATCGTTCTGCCCTCCGACATCTTCAGTCAGATCCCTGTGAAATCTTCTAAGTACTTCGTTTTTATTCAGGTCCTCGGTGTTGCAGCTTTTAACAGCCTGTTTGTTCTTTAATCATTTTTAATCAGCAGCGTGGCTCAGTGGAAAGAGCCCGGGCTTTGGAGTCAGAGGTCATGGGTTCGAATCCCGACTCCGCCGCATGCCTGCTGTGTGATCTTGGGCAAGTCACTTCTCTGGGCCTCAGTTCCCTCATCTGTAAAATGGGGATTAAGACTGTGAGCCCCACGTGGGACAACCTGATCACCCCGTATCCCCCCCAGCGCTTAGAACAGTGCTTTGCACATAGTAAGCGCTTAACAAATGTTAATTATTATTATTATTATTATCAGGCGAGCCGCACGGATCGGTACTTTTTTGATGGGGCCGCCAAGTTGGGAAGCTCTAAGCGCTTAGTACAGTGCTCTGCACACAGTAAGCGCTCAATCAATATGATTGATTGATTGATTGTGAAGGGTAACTCCTGGATTCTGGGTTAGCCAGGGCAGGCCGTCGGGAGGGGCGGGGATGGTGATATTTTCCACATCAAACTGCCTGCGCTTGGCAGTCGTAACAACAGCATCAAAAAGTGGAGGCCGAGAGAGACTGGCTGCTTTTTTTCATGGTACTTGTAACGCGCTTCCTATGTGCCAGGCACTGTACTAAACGCTGGCTTAGAGTCAGAATAACCGGGGTTCACCGTCTTAATTCCCATTTTACAGATGAGCGAACTGAGGCACCAAGAAGTGACTAACCCCAGGTCACAGAGCAGACGAGCGGCAGAGCTGGGGTTAGAACCCAGGTCCTCCTGACTCCGAGAGCCGCGCTCGATCCATTAGGCCACACTGCTTCCCTTTAATAATAATAACAATAATAATAGTGTCATTTATTGAGCACTTACTATGTGCCACACACTGTTCTAAGCGCTGGCTTAGAGTCAGAATAACCGGGGTTCATCGTCTTAATTCCCATTTTACAGATGAGCGAACTGAGTCACCAAGAAGTGACTAACCCAAGGTCACAGAGCAGACGAGCGGCAGAGCCGGGGTTAGAACCCAGGTCCTCCTGACTCCGAGGGCCGCGCTCGATCCATTAGGCCACGCTGCTTCCCTTTAATAATAATAATAATAGTGACATTTATTGAGCACTTACTATGTGCCAAGCACTGTTCTAAGCGCAGGGTTAGAGTCAGAGTAACCGGGGTTCACAGTCTTAATTCCCGTTTTACAGATGAGCGAACTGAGGCACCAAGAAGTGACTAACCCAAGGTCACAGAGCAGACGAGCGGCAGAGCCGGGGTTAGAACCCAGGTCCTCCTGACTCCGAGGGCCGCGCTCGATCCATTAGGCCATGCTGCTTCCCTTTAATAATAATAATAATAGTGACATTTATTGAGCACTTACTATGTGCAAAGCACTGTTCTAAGTGCTGGGTTAGAGTCAGAATAACCGGGGTTCACAGTCTTAATTCCCATTTTACAGATGAGCGAACTGAGGCACCAAGAAGTGACTAACCCCAGGTCACAGAGCAGACGGGCGGCAGAGCCGGGGTTAGAACCCAGGTCCTCCTGACTCCGAGGGCCGCGCTCGATCCATTAGGCCACGCTGCTTCCCTTTAATAATAATAATAATAGTGACATTTATTGAGCACTTACTATGTGCCAAGCACTGTTCTAAGCGCTGGGTTAGAGTTAGCATAACCGGGGTTCACAGTCTTAATTCCCATTTTACAGATGAGCAAACTGAGGCACCAGGAAGTGACTAACCCAAGGTCACAGAGCAGACGAGCGGCAGAGCCGGGGTTAGAACCCAGGTCCTCCTGACTCCGAGGGCCGCGCTCGATCCATCAGGCCACGCTGCTTCCCTTTAATAATAATAATAATAGTGACATTTATTGAGCACTTACTATGTGCCAAGCACTGTTCTAAGCGCTGGGTTAGAGTCAGAATAACCGGGGTTCACCGTCTTAATTCCCGTTTAACAGATGAGCGAACTGAGGCACCAAGAAGTGACTAACCCAAGGTCACAGAGCAGACGAGCGGCAGAGCCGGGGTTAGAACCCAGGTCCTCCTGACTCCGAGGGCCGCGCTCGATCCATTAGGCCACACTGCTTCCCTTTAATAATAATAATAGTGACATTTATTGAGCACTTACTATGTGCCAAGCACTGTTCTAAGCGCTGGGTTAGAGTCAGAATAACCGGGGTTCACCGTCTTAATTCCCGTTTTACAGATGAGCGAACTGAGGCACCAAGAAGTGACTAACCCCAGGTCACAGAGCAGACGGGCGGCAGAGCCGGGGTTAGAACCCAGGTCCTCCTGACTCCGAGGGCCGCGCTCAATCCATTAGGCCATGCTGCTTCCCTTAATAATAATAATAATACTAGTGACATTTATTGAGCACTTACTATGTGCCAAGCACTGTTCTAAGCGCTGGGTTAGAGTCAGAATAACCGGGGTTCACCGTCTTAATTCCCGTTTAACACTGAGGCACCAAGAAGTGACTAACCCAAGGTCACAGAGCAGACGAGCGGCAGAGCCGGGGTTCGAACCCAGGTCCTCCTGACTCCGAGGGCCGCGCTCGATCCATTAGGCCACGCTGCTTCCCTTTAATAATAATAATAATAATAGTGACATTTATTGAGCACTTACTGTGTGCCAAGCACTGTTCTAAGCGCTGGCTTAGAGTCAGAATAACCGGGGTTCATCGTCTTAATTCCCATTTTACAGATGAGCGAACTGAGGCACCAAGAAGTGACTAACCCAAGGTCACAGAGCAGACGAGCGGCAGAGCCGGGGTTAGAACCCAGGTCCTCCTGACTCCGAGGGCCGCGCTCGATCCATTAGGCCACGCTGCTTCCCTTTAATAATAATAATAATAATAATAGTGACATTTATTGAGCACTTACTATGTGCCACGCACTGTTCTAAGCGCTGGGTTAGAGTCAGAATAACCGGGGTTCACAGTCTTAATTCCCATTTTACAGATGAGCAAACTGAGGCACCAAGAAGTGACTAACCCAAGGTCACAGAGCAGACGAGCGGCAGAGCCGGGGTTAGAACCCAGGTCCTCCTGACTCCGAGGGCCGCGCTCGATCCATTAGGCCACGCTGCTTCCCTTTAATAATAATAATAATAGTGACATTTATTGAGCACTTACTATGTGCAGTCATCATCATCATCAGTCGTATTTATTGAGCGCTTACTGTGTGCAGAGCACTGTACTAAGCGCTTGGGAAGTCCAAGTTGGCAACACATAGAGACGGTCCCTACCCAACAGTGGGCTCACAGTCTAAAAGGGGGAGACAGAGAACAAAACCAAACATATTAACAAAATAAAATAAATAGAATAGATATGGACAAGTAAAATAAATAAATAGAGTAATAAATATGTACAAACATATATACAGGTGCTGTGGGGAAGGGAAGGAGGTAAGATGCGGGGGATGGAGATGCACTGTTCTAAGCGCTGGGGAGGTTACAAGGTGATCAGGTTGTCCCACGGGGGGCTCACAGTCTTCACCCCCATTTTACAGATGAGGTGACTGAGGCCCAGAGAAGTGAAGTGACTTGCGCAAAGTCACACAGCTGACAGTTGGCTGGGATTTGAACCCAGGACCTCTGACTCCAAAGCCTGGGCTCTTCCCACTGAGCCACGCTGCTTCTCTTCTTCTTTGCCCCCGCACTTGGATTTGAACCTTTTATTCACCCTTTCCTCAGCCCCACAATACTTAGGTACACATCTGTAATTTATTCCTTTATAAAGTCTCCTCCTCTAGACTGTTATCAACTCTTGTTATATTGTACTCTCCCAAGCGCTTAGTACAGAGCTCTGCACACAGTAAGCACTCCATAAAACATGACTATGTGCTAAGCACCCTACTAAGCACCACGCCGGGTGCTGGGATAAAAATTGTGGTAATTAATAATAATGATAATAATGGCATTTGTTAAGCGCTTACTATGTGCAATGCACTGTTCTAAGCACTGGGGAGGATACAGGTTGATCAGGTTGTCCCACGTGGGGCTCACAGTTTTAATCCCCATTTTACAGACGAGGGAACTGAGGCACAGAGAAGTGAAGTGCCTTGCATTTGTTAAGTACTTACTATGTGTTCCAAACACCGTACTAAGCGCTGGGGTAAATACAAGATAATCAGATCCCACACGGGGCTCATAGTCTAAGAAGGAGGAAACACTATGTGTTCCAAACACTGTACTAAGCGCTGGGGTAGGTACAAGATAATCAGATCCCACATGGGGCTCATATTCTAAGGAGGGAACGCAGGGATTGAATCCCCATTTTGCAGATGCAGGAACTGAGAAAGAGAGAGTAATAATTATGGTATTTGTTAAGCGCTTCCTATGTGCCGGGCACTGTACTAAGCGCTGGGTTGGATACAAATAAATCCTTGTCCCACGTGGGGCTTACAGTCTCAATCCCCATTTTCCAGATGAGGCAACTGAAGCACAGAGAAGTGAAGCGACCTGCCCAAAGTCACACAGCTGACAAGTGGCGGAGCCGGGATTAGAACCCAGGTCCTCTGACTCCCGAGCCCGGGCTCTGACCCCTAAGCCACTCTGCACCTCTGCTAGATAAGAATCAATCAATCAATCGTATTTATTGAGCGCTTACTGTGTGCAGAGCACTGTACTAAGCACTTGGGAAGAACAAGTTGGCAACATATAGAGACAGTCCCTCCCCAACAGTGGGCTCACAGTCTAAAAGGGGGAGACAGAGAACAAAACCAAACATACTAACAAAATTAAATAGAATAGATATGTACAAGTAAAATAAATAAATAAATAAATAGAGTAATAAATATGTACAAACATATATACATATATACAAGAAGCATAAGGGACGCGGTCTCGGTCCCCAGTATGTTTGGTTTTGTTCTCTGTCTCCCCCTTTTAGACTGTGAGCCCACTGTTGGGTAGGGACTGTCTCTATATGTTGCCGACTTGGACTTCCCAAGCGCTTAGTACAGTGCTCTGCACACAGTAAGCGCTCAATAAATACAATTGATTGATTGATTGATTGATTGTCTTATGCTGTGGAGTCGTCTCCTTTCATAGCGACTCCATGGACGCATCCCTCCCAGAACGCCCCGCCTCCATCTGCGATCGTTCCGGTAGTGGATCCGGAGAGTTTTCCAGGTTAAAAAATCAGGGAATGGTTTACCATCGAGTCTCCGCCCTCGACCCTCTCCCATGTCACTGCAGGGGAGTTTTGTAGCAAATTGCCTTCCACTCGCTAGCCACTGCCCAAGCTCGGAATCAATCAATCAATCAATCAATCGTATTTATTGAGCGCTTCCTGTGTGCAGAGCACCGGACTGAGCGCTTGGGAAGTACAAGTTGGCAACATATAGAGACAGTCAATCAATCAATCAATCAATCGTATTTATTGAGCGCTTACTGTGTGCAGAGCACTGGACTGAGCGCTTGGGAAGTCCAAGTTGGCAACATATAGAGACGGTCCCTGCCCAACAGTGGGCTCACAGTCTAAAAGGAGGAGACGGAGAACAAAACCAAACATACTAACAAAATAAATAGAATAGATAGGTACAATGGAATGGCAAGGACAGGCCTCTGCTTGACTCTCCCTCCCGTAGCCGAGAATCATCATCGTCAATCGTATTTATTGAGCGCTTACTGTGTGCAGGGCACTGTACTAAGCGCTTGGGAAGTACAAGTTGGCAACATATAGAGACAGTCCCTACCCAACAGTGGGCTCACAGTCTAAAAATAGTAGCATACTGGAAACTCTCCAGGTGAGAGGAGCTCTGTCCCTTACAGTTCCATGATGGGTCATAATTGCTCTTCACAAAAGTAAATGACTTCAAAACGCTGTGGTTAAACCATTCAGAAAGAACCGTCCCATCTAGGTTGCTCTTCGCCAAAGTAAATGATTTCAAAACGCTGTGGTTAAACCATTCAGAAAGAACCGTCCCATCTAGGTTGCTCTTCACCAAAGTAAATGATTTCAAAACGCTGTGGTTAAACCATTCAGAAAGAACCGTCCCATCTGGGTTGCTCTCCGCAAAAGTAAATGATTTCAAAACGCTGTGGTTAAACCATTCAGAAAGAACCGTCCCATCTAGGTTGCTCTTCGCATAAGTAAATGATTTCAAAACGCTGTGGTTAAACCATTCAGAAAGAACCGTCCCATCTAGGTTGCTCTTCACCAAAGTAAATGATTTCAAAACGCTGTGGTTAAACCATTCAGAAAGAACCGTCCCATCTAGGTTGCTCTTTGCCAAAGTAAATGATTTCAAAACGCTGTGGTTAAACCATTCAGAAAGAACCGTCCCATCTCGGTTGCTCTTCGCAAAAGTAAATGATTTCAAAACACTGTGGTTAAACCATTCAGAAAGAACCGTCCCATCTAGGTTGCTCTTCGCCAAAGTAAATGATTTCAAAACGCTGTGGTTAAACCATTCAGAAAGAACCGTCCCATCTAGGTTGCTCTTTGCCAAAGTAAATGATTTCAAAACGCTGTGGTTAAACCATTCAGAAAGAACCGTCCCATCTCGGTTGCTCTTCGCAAAAGTAAATGATTTCAAAACACTGTGGTTAAACCATTCAGAAAGAACCGTCCCATCTAGGTTGCTCTTCGCCAAAGTAAATGATTTCAAAATGCTTTGGTTAAACCATTTAAGAACCGTCCCATCTAGGTTGCTCTTTGCAAAAGTAAATGCTTTCAAAACGCTGTGGTTAAACCATTCAGAAAGGACCGTCCCCTCTAGGTTGCTCTTCGCCAAAGTAAATGATTTCAAAACGCTGTGGTTGAACCATTCAGAAAGAACCGTCCCATCTAGGTTGCTCTTCGCAAAAGTAAATGATTTCAAAACGCTGTGGTTAAACCATTCTGAAAGAACCGTCCCATCTAGGTTGCTCTCCGCAAAAGTAAATGATTTCAAAACGCTGTGGTTAAACCATTTAAGAACCATCCCATCTGGGTTGCTCTTCGCAAAAGTAAATGATTTCAAAACGCTGTGGTTAAACCATTTAGAAAGAACCGTCCCATCTAGGTTGCTCTTCGCAAAAGTAAATGATTTCAAAACGCTGTGGTTAAACCATTTAGAAAGAACCGTCCCATCTAGGTTGCTCTTTGCAAAAGTAAACGATTTCAAAATGCTGTGGTTCATTCATTCATTCATTCAATGGTATTTATTGAGCGCTTACTGTGTGCGGAGCACTGTACTAAGTGCTTGGGAAGTACAAGTTGGAAACATAGCAACGGTTCCTACCCAACAACGAGCTCACGGTCTAGAGGGGGAGACAGACATTAATACAAATAAACAATAAATTACAGATATATACAGATAGATACATATGTGCTGTGGGGAGTCATTCATTCAATCGTATTTATTGAGCGCTTACTGTGAGCGGAGCACTGTACTGAGCGCTTGGGAAGTCCAAGTTGGCAACATACAGAGACGGTCCCGACCCAACAACGGGCTCACGGTCTAGTGGTTAAACCATTTAGAAAGAATCGTCCCATCTAGGTTGCTCTTCGCAAAAGTAAATGATTTCAAAACGCTGTGGTTAAACCATTCAGAAAGAACCGTCCCATCTAGGTGGAGTTATACATTTGTGGGGTTGGAGCCAGGCCTCCTCGGGAGCTTTTCGGTAACGTCGCCTGGGCGTTTCAAGGTATCAATCAATCAATCAATCAGTCGTATTTATTGAGCGCTTACTGTGTGCAGAGCACTGTACTAAGAACTTGGGAAGTACAGGCTGGCAACATATAGTGGCAGTCCCTACCCAACAGTGGGCTCACAGTCTAGAAGGGGGAGACAGAGAACAAAACCAAACATACTAACAAAATAAAATAAATAGAATAGATATGTACAAGTAAAATAAATAGAGTAATAAATATGTACATATGTACATAATAAATAGGTATCTTCAAAACCGCACTCAAATCACATCTCCTCACATCTTCTAGACGGTGAGCCTTCTAGACTGTGAGCCCACTGTTGGGTAGGGACTCTCTCTATATGTTGCCAACTTGTACTTCCCAAGCGCTTAGTACAGTGCTCTGCACACAGTAAGCGCTCAATAAATACGATTGATTGATTGATTGATCGAGAAGCAGCGTGGCTCAGTGAAAAGAGCACGGGCTTTGGAGTCAGAGGTCATGGGTTCGAATTCCGACTCCACCACATGACGGCTGTGTGACCTTGGGCAAGTCACTTAACTTCTCTGAGCCTCAGTTACCTCATCTGTAAAATGGGGATTGATTGTGAGCCCCTTGTGGGGCAACCTGATCACCTTGTATCCCCCCCAGCGCTTAGAACAGTGCTCTGCACATAGTAAGCGCTTAACAAATGCCATTATTATTATTATTATTATTATTGATTGATCTCCTCCAAGAAGCCTTCCCTGACTGAACCCTTATGTCCCCACTCGATTTGCCTCTAGACCGTAAACGCATCCTCTGGACTCTGTGCTCGTTGCGGGCAGGGAATGGGTCTGTTTACTGTTCTACCGTACTCTCCCAAGCGCTTATTACAGTGCTCTGCACGCAGTAAGCACTCAGTAAATACGATTGAATCCTCCCTGCGTTGCCTATGACCTTGGCTCTGTATCTCTGAAACCCTCTGCTTCTCACCCCTCTCCAGCCCCACACTCCTTAAGTCCATATACATCCAAAGACTGGAAGCTCGCTATGGGCAGGAAACACGCCTGCTAATTCTTTCTGGACTGTACTCCTGTACACTTAAGCGCTTAGTACAGTGCTGTGCACACAGTAAGCGCTCAATAAATACGATTGAATGAATGAACGAGTACACTCCCAAGCTCTTAGCACGGCACTCTAAGAAGTACTGGGAAGCTGCTTGGCTTAGTGGATAGATCATGGGCCTGGGATTGGTAAGGTCATGGGATCTAATTCTGGCTCTGCCACATGTCTGCTGTGTGACTTTGGGCAAGTTACTTCACTTCTCTGGGCTTCAGTTATAGGTTCTAATTTCTGGCTCTGCCATACGTCTGCTGTGTGATTTTGGGCAAGTTACTTCACTTCTCTGGGCTTCAGGTATAGGTTCTAATTTCTGAAGTCACTTCACTTCTCTGGGCTTCAGTTATAGGTTCTAATTTCTGGCTCTGCCATATGTCTGCTGTGTGACTCTGGGCAAGTCACTTCACTTCTCTGGGCTTCAGTCATAGGTTCTAATTTCTGGCTCTACCATATGTCTGCTGTGTGACTTTGGGCAAGTTACTTCACTTCTCTGGGCTTCAGTTATAGTTTCTAATTTCTGGCTCTGCCACATGTCTGCCTTGTGACTTTGGGCAAGTTACTTCACTTCTCTGGGCTTCAGTTATAGGTTCTAATTTCTGGCTCTGCCATATGTCTCCCATGTGACTTTGGGCAAGTTACTTCACTTCTCTGGGCTTCAATTATAGGTTCTAATTTCTGGCTCTGCCATATGTCTGCTGTGTGACTTTGGGCAAGTTACTTCACTTCTCTGGGCTTCCGTTATAGGTTCTAATTTCTGGCTCTGCCGTATGTCTGCTGTGTGACTCTGGGCAAGTTACTTCACTTCTCTGGGCTTCAATTATAGGTTCTAATTTCTGGCTCTGCCATATGTCTGCTGTGTGACTTTGGGCAAGTTACTTCACTTCTCTGGGCTTCAGTTATAGTTTCTAATTTCTGGCTCTGCCACATGCCTGCCGTGTGACTTTGGGCAAGTTACTTCACTTCTCTGGGCTTCAGTTATACGTTCTAATTTGTGGCTCTGCCATATGTCTGCTGTGTGACTTTGGGCAAGTCACTTCACTTCTCTGGGCTTCAGTTATAGGTTCTAATTTCTGAAGTCATTTCACTTCTCTGGGCTTCAGTTATAGGTTCTAATTTCTGGCTCTGCCATATGTCTGCCGTGTGACTTTGGGCAAGTTACTTCACTTCTCTGGGCTTCAATTATAGGTTCTAATTTCTGGCTCTGCCATATGTCTGCTGTGTGACTTTGGGCAAGTTACTTCACTTCTCTGGGCTTCAGGTATAGGTTCTAATTTCTGAAGTCACTTCACTTCTCTGGGCTTCCGTTATAGGTTCTAATTTCTGGCTCTGCCATATGTCTGCTGTGTGACTCTGGGCAAGTCACTTCACTTCTCTGGGCTTCAGTCATAGGTTCTAATTTCTGGCTCTACCATATGTCTGCTGTGTGACTTTGGGCAAGTTACTTCACTTCTCTGGGCTTCAGTTATAGTTTCTAATTTCTGGCTCTGCCACATGTCTGCCTTGTGACTTTGGGCAAGTTACTTCACTTCTCTGGGCTTCAGTTATAGGTTCTAATTTCTGGCTCTGCCATATGTCTCCCATGTGACTTTGGGCAAGTTACTTCACTTCTCTGGGCTTCAATTATAGGTTCTAATTTCTGGCTCTGCCATATGTCTGCTGTGTGACTTTGGGCAAGTTACTTCACTTCTCTGGGCTTCCGTTATAGGTTCTAATTTCTGGCTCTGCCGTATGTCTGCTGTGTGACTCTGGGCAAGTTACTTCACTTCTCTGGACTTCAGTTATAGGTTCTAATTTCTGGCTCTCCCATATGTCTGCTGTGTGACTTTGGGCAAGTTACTTCACTTCTCTGGGCTTCAGTTATAGTTTCTAATTTCTGGCTCTGCCACATGCCTGCCGTGTGACTTTGGGCAAGTTACTTCACTTCTCTGGGCTTCAGTTATACGTTCTAATTTGTGGCTCTGCCATATGTCTGCTGTGTGACTTTGGGCAAGTCACTTCACTTCTCTGGGCTTCAGTTATAGGTTCTAATTTCTGAAGTCATTTCACTTCTCTGGGCTTCAGTTATAGGTTCTAATTTCTGGCTCTGCCATATGTCTGCCGTGTGACTTTGGGCAAGTTACTTCACTTCTCTGGGCTTCAATTATAGGTTCTAATTTCTGGCTCTGCCATATGTCTGCTGTGTGACTTTGGGCAAGTTACTTCACTTCTCTGGGCTTCAGGTATAGGTTCTAATTTCTGAAGTCACTTCACTTCTCTGGGCTTCAGTTATAGGTTCTAATTTCTGGCTCTGCCATATGTCTGCTGTGTGACTTTGGGCAAGTTACTTCACTTCTCTGGGCTTCAGTTATAGGTTCTAATTTCTGGCTCTGCCATATGTCTGCTGTGTGACTTTGGGCAAGTTACTTCACTTCTCTGGGCTTCAGGTATAGGTTCTAATTTCTGAAGTCACTTCACTTCTCTGGGCTTCAGTTATAGGTTCTAATTTCTGGCTATGCCGTATGTCTGCTGTGTGACTCTGGGCAAGTTACTTCACTTCTCTGGACTTCAGTTATAGGTTCTAATTTCTGGCTCTCCCATATGTCTGCTGTGTGACTTTGGGCAAGTTACTTCACTTCTCTGGGCTTCAGTTATAGTTTCTAATTTCTGGCTCTGCCACATGCCTGCTGTGTGACTTTGGGCAAGTTACTTCACTTCTCTGGGCTTCAGTTATAGGTTCTAATTTCTGGCTCTGCCATATGTCTGCTGTGTGACTTTGGGCAAGTCACTTCACTTCTCTGGGCTTCAGTTATAGGTTCTAATTTCTGAAGTCATTTCACTTCTCTGGGCTTCAGTTATAGGTTCTAATTTCTGGCTCTGCCATATGTCTGCCGTGTGACTTTGGGCAAGTTACTTCACTTCTCTGGGCTTCAATTATAGGTTCTAATTTCTGGCTCTGCCATATGTCTGCTGTGTGACTTTGGGCAAGTTACTTCACTTCTCTGGGCTTCAGGTATAGGTTCTAATTTCTGAAGTCACTTCACTTCTCTGGGCTTCCGTTATAGGTTCTAATTTCTGGCTCTGCCATATGTCTGCTGTGTGACTCTGGGCAAGTCACTTCACTTCTCTGGGCTTCAGTCATAGGTTCTAATTTCTGGCTCTACCATATGTCTGCTGTGTGACTTTGGGCAAGTTACTTCACTTCTCTGGGCTTCAGTAATAGTTTCTAATTTCTGGCTCTGCCACATGTCTGCCTTGTGACTTTGGGCAAGTTACTTCACTTCTCTGGGCTTCAGTTATAGGTTCTAATTTCTGGCTCTGCCATATGTCTCCCATGTGACTTTGGGCAAGTTACTTCACTTCTCTGGGCTTCAATTATAGGTTCTAATTTCTGGCTCTGCCATATGTCTGCTGTGTGACTTTGGGCAAGTTACTTCACTTCTCTGGGCTTCCGTTATAGGTTCTAATTTCTGGCTCTGCCGTATGTCTGCTGTGTGACTCTGGGCAAGTTACTTCACTTCTCTGGACTTCAGTTATAGGTTCTAATTTCTGGCTCTCCCATATGTCTGCTGTGTGACTTTGGGCAAGTTACTTCACTTCTCTGGGCTTCAGTTATAGTTTCTAATTTCTGGCTCTGCCACATGCCTGCCGTGTGACTTTGGGCAAGTTACTTCACTTCTCTGGGCTTCAGTTATACGTTCTAATTTGTGGCTCTGCCATATGTCTGCTGTGTGACTTTGGGCAAGTCACTTCACTTCTCTGGGCTTCAGTTATAGGTTCTAATTTCTGAAGTCATTTCACTTCTCTGGGCTTCAGTTATAGGTTCTAATTTCTGGCTCTGCCATATGTCTGCCGTGTGACTTTGGGCAAGTTACTTCACTTCTCTGGGCTTCAATTATAGGTTCTAATTTCTGGCTCTGCCATATGTCTGCTGTGTGACTTTGGGCAAGTTACTTCACTTCTCTGGGCTTCAGGTATAGGTTCTAATTTCTGAAGTCACTTCACTTCTCTGGGCTTCAGTTATAGGTTCTAATTTCTGGCTCTGCCATATGTCTGCTGTGTGACTTTGGGCAAGTTACTTCACTTCTCTGGGCTTCAGTTATAGGTTCTAATTTCTGGCTCTGCCATATGTCTGCTGTGTGACTTTGGGCAAGTTACTTCACTTCTCTGGGCTTCAGGTATAGGTTCTAATTTCTGAAGTCACTTCACTTCTCTGGGCTTCAGTTATAGGTTCTAATTTCTGGCTATGCCGTATGTCTGCTGTGTGACTCTGGGCAAGTTACTTCACTTCTCTGGACTTCAGTTATAGGTTCTAATTTCTGGCTCTCCCATATGTCTGCTGTGTGACTTTGGGCAAGTTACTTCACTTCTCTGGGCTTCAGTTATAGTTTCTAATTTCTGGCTCTGCCACATGCCTGCCGTGTGACTTTGGGCAAGTTACTTCACTTCTCTGGGCTTCAGTTATACGTTCTAATTTGTGGCTCTGCCATATGTCTGCTGTGTGACTTTGGGCAAGTCACTTCACTTCTCTGGGCTTCAGTTATAGGTTCTAATTTCTGAAGTCATTTCACTTCTCTGGGCTTCAGTTATAGGTTCTAATTTCTGGCTCTGCCATATGTCTGCCGTGTGACTTTGGGCAAGTTACTTCACTTCTCTGGGCTTCAATTATAGGTTCTAATTTCTGGCTCTGCCATATGTCTGCTGTGTGACTTTGGGCAAGTTACTTCACTTCTCTGGGCTTCAGGTATAGGTTCTAATTTCTGAAGTCACTTCACTTCTCTGGGCTTCCGTTATAGGTTCTAATTTCTGGCTCTGCCATATGTCTGCTGTGTGACTCTGGGCAAGTCACTTCACTTCTCTGGGCTTCAGTCATAGGTTCTAATTTCTGGCTCTACCATATGTCTGCTGTGTGACTTTGGGCAAGTTACTTCACTTCTCTGGGCTTCAGTTATAGTTTCTAATTTCTGGCTCTGCCACATGTCTGCCTTGTGACTTTGGGCAAGTTACTTCACTTCTCTGGGCTTCAGTTATAGGTTCTAATTTCTGGCTCTGCCATATGTCTCCCATGTGACTTTGGGCAAGTTACTTCACTTCTCTGGGCTTCAATTATAGGTTCTAATTTCTGGCTCTGCCATATGTCTGCTGTGTGACTTTGGGCAAGTTACTTCACTTCTCTGGGCTTCCGTTATAGGTTCTAATTTCTGGCTCTGCCGTATGTCTGCTGTGTGACTCTGGGCAAGTTACTTCACTTCTCTGGACTTCAGTTATAGGTTCTAATTTCTGGCTCTCCCATATGTCTGCTGTGTGACTTTGGGCAAGTTACTTCACTTCTCTGGGCTTCAGTTATAGTTTCTAATTTCTGGCTCTGCCACATGCCTGCCGTGTGACTTTGGGCAAGTTACTTCACTTCTCTGGGCTTCAGTTATACGTTCTAATTTGTGGCTCTGCCATATGTCTGCTGTGTGACTTTGGGCAAGTCACTTCACTTCTCTGGGCTTCAGTTATAGGTTCTAATTTCTGAAGTCATTTCACTTCTCTGGGCTTCAGTTATAGGTTCTAATTTCTGGCTCTGCCATATGTCTGCCGTGTGACTTTGGGCAAGTTACTTCACTTCTCTGGGCTTCAATTATAGGTTCTAATTTCTGGCTCTGCCATATGTCTGCTGTGTGACTTTGGGCAAGTTACTTCACTTCTCTGGGCTTCAGGTATAGGTTCTAATTTCTGAAGTCACTTCACTTCTCTGGGCTTCAGTTATAGGTTCTAATTTCTGGCTCTGCCATATGTCTGCTGTGTGACTTTGGGCAAGTTACTTCGCTTCTCTGGGCTTCAGTCATAGGTTCTAATTTCTGGCTCTGCCATATGTCTGCTGTGTGACTTTGGGCAAGTTACTTCACTTCTCTGGGCTTCAGGTATAGGTTCTAATTTCTGAAGTCACTTCACTTCTCTGGGCTTCAGTTATAGGTTCTAATTTCTGGCTATGCCGTATGTCTGCTGTGTGACTCTGGGCAAGTTACTTCACTTCTCTGGACTTCAGTTATAGGTTCTAATTTCTGGCTCTCCCATATGTCTGCTGTGTGACTTTGGGCAAGTTACTTCACTTCTCTGGGCTTCAGTTATAGTTTCTAATTTCTGGCTCTGCCACATGCCTGCCGTGTGACTTTGGGCAAGTTACTTCACTTCTCTGGGCTTCAGTTATACGTTCTAATTTGTGGCTCTGCCATATGTCTGCTGTGTGACTTTGGGCAAGTCACTTCACTTCTCTGGGCTTCAGTTATAGGTTCTAATTTCTGAAGTCACTTCACTTCTCTGGACTTCAGTTATAGGTTCTAATTTCTGGCTCTGCCATATGTCTGCTGTGTGACTTTGGGCAAGTAACCTCACTTCTCTGGGCCTTAGTTATGGGTTCTAATTCTGGCTCTGCCACATGTCTGCCGTTTGACTTTGGGCAAGTAACCTCACTTCTCTGGGCCTCAGTTATGGGTTCTAATTCTGGCTCTGCCACATGCCTGCCGTGTGACTTTGGGCAAGTTACTTCACTTCTCTGGGCTTCAGTTATAGGTTCTAATTCTGGCTCTGCCACATGTCTGCCGTGTGACTTTGGGCAAGTCACTTCACCTCTCTGGGCCTCAGTTACCTCATCTGTAAAATGGGGATTAAGTGTGAGCCCTAGGGACTGTGTCCAACCTGACTAACCTGTATCTACCCCAATGCTTACAACAGTGCTTGGCACATAGTAAGTGCCTAACGAGTACCATAACTGTTATTGTTGTTATTATTACTCTGCTCATAGTAAGCAGTGCTTAGAGCAGTGCTTTGCACATAGTAAGCGCTTAACAAATACCATCATCATCATCATCCCTCAATACATACCACTGATCTGTAATTTAATGTCTCTCTTCCCCTGTAGTCTGTAAGCTCCTTGTGGGGAAGCAGTGTGGTTCAGTGGATAGAGCACGGGCCTGGGAGTAAGAAGGACCTGGGTTCTAATCCTGGGTCCGCTACTTGTCTGCTGTGTGTCCCTCCCTCTGCCCATCCGCCAAGCTAGCTCTCTTCCTCCCTTCAAGGCCCTGCTGAGAGCTCACCTCCTCCAGGAGGCCTTCCCAGACTGAGCCCCTTCCTTCCTCTCCCCCTCGTCCCCCTCTCCATCCCCCCCATCTTACCTCCTTCCCTTCCCCACAGCACCTGTATATATGGATATATGTTTGTACATATTTATTACTCTATTTATTTATTTATTTATTTTACTTGTACATATCTATTCTATTTATTTTATTTTGTTAGTATGTTTGGTTTTGTTCTCTGTCTCCCCCTTTTAGACTGTTAACCCACTGTTGGGTAGGGACTGTCTCTATATGTTGCCAATTTGTACTTCCCAAGCGCTTAGTACAGTGCTCTGCACATAGTAAGCGCTCAATAAATACGATTGATTGATTGATTAGGCAAGTCATTTTACTTCTCTGCGAAAAATACGACTGAATGAACAGCCCCTGTCATTCATTCATTCATTCAATCGTATTTATTGAGCGCTTACTGTGTGCAGAGCGCTGTACTCAGCGCTTGGGAAGTCCAAGTTGGCAACATATAGAGACGGTCCCTACCCAACAACGGGCTCACAGTCGAGAAGGGGGAGACAAACAACAGAACAAAACATGTGGACAGGTGTCATCAGAATAAATAAAAATAAAGCTAGATGCACATCATTACCAAAATAAATAGAATATACTATAGTATAGAATAGTAAATACGTCCTTCAAACGAGCCAATTAGGGATTTTCCCAGACTGCAGTAGGTAACTAAATACCTGTGAATATTAGGCACAGGCTTTGGGTAGCATTTCACTGGGAGTTCACCAGATCCGTCTGACCTTAGTCTTTTCTTGGTGAATAGTGGAGATTCTTTGGCTATTAGGAAATAATCTGATGCTCGGAAGTAATCTGGTGAGTGGAAGAAAAAGTATTTTTTGCCTGCCCACCCCGCCAATGCTGATTGTAACAGTGTCATTACTGAATAAATGAAAGAGCTTGAGTCCCTGTTCTTGGTGAATATTGGAAATTCTTCAGCTATTATTCATTCATTCATTCAATCGTATTTATTGAGCGCTTACTGTGTGCAGAGCGCTGGACTCAGCGCTTGGGAAGTCCAAGTTGGCAACATATAGAGATGGTCCTTACCTAACAACGGGCTCACAGTCGAGAGGGGGGAGACAAACAACAGAACAAAACATGTGGACAGGTGTCAAGTCATCAGAATAAATAAAAATAAAGCTAGATGCACATCATTACCAAAATAAATAGAATATACTATAGTATAGAATAGTAAATATGTCCTTCAAACGAGCCAATTAGGGATTTTCCCAGACTGCAGTAGGTAACTAAATACCCGTGAATATTAGGCACAGTCTGTAAGTAGCATTTCACTGGGAATTCACCAGATCCGCCTGGCCTTAGTCTTTTCTTGGTGAATAGCGGAGATTCTTTGGCTATTAGGAAATAATCTGATGCTCGGAAGTAATCTGGTGAGTGGAAGAAAAAATATTTTTTGCCTGCCCACCCTGCCATCATTACTGAATAAACCAAGGAGCTTGAGTCCCTGTTCTTGGTGAATATTGGAGAGTCTTCAGCTATTATTCATTCATTCATTCAATCGTATTTATTGAGCGCTTACTGTGTGCAGAGCGCTGGACTCAGCGCTTGGGAAGTCCAAGTTGAAAACATATAGAGACGGTCCCTACCCAACAACGGGCTCACAGATGAGAAGGGGGAGACAGACAACAGAACAAAACATGTGGACAGGTGTCATCAGAATAGATAAAAATAAAGCTAGATGCACATCATTACCAAAATAAATAGAATATACTATAGTATAGAATAGTAAATATGTCCTTCAAACGAGCCAATTAGGGATTTTCCCAGACTGCAGTAGGTAACTAGATACCTGTGAATATTAGGCACAGGCTGTGGGTAGCATTTCACTGGGAGTTCACCAGATCCGTCTGACCTTAGTCTTTTCTTGGTGAATAGCGGAGATTCTTTGGCTATTAGGAAATAATCTGATGCTCGGAAGTAATCTGGTGAGTGGAAGAAAAAATATTTTTTGCCTGCCCACCCTGCCATCATTACTGAATAAACCAAGGAGCTTGAGTCCCTGTTCTTGGTGAATATTGGAGAGTCTTCAGCTATTATTCATTCATTCATTCAATCGTATTTATTGAGCGCTTACTGTGTGCAGAGCGCTGTACTCAGCGCTTGGGAAGTCCAAGTCGGCAACATATAGAGACGGTCCCTACCCAACAACGGGCTCACAGTCGAGAAGGGGGAGACAGACAACAGAACAAAACATGCGGACAGGTGTCAAGTCCTCAGAATAAATAAAAATAAAGCTAGATGCACATCATTACCAAAATAAATAGAATATACTATAGTATAGAATAGTAAATATGTCCTTCGAACGAGCCAATTAGGGATTTTCCTAGAGAGCACTAGGACACTAAATACCCGTGAATATTAGGCACAGGCTTTGGGTAGCATTTCACTTGGAGTTCACCAGATCTGTCTGGCCTTAGTCTTTTCTTGGTGAATAGCGGAGATTCTTTGGCTATTAGAAAATAATCTGATGCTTGGAAGTAATCTGGTGAGTGGAAGGAAAAGTATTTTTTGCCTGCCCACCCCGCCATCATTACTGAATAAACCAAGGAGCTTGAGTCCCTGTTCTTGGTGAATATTGGAAATTCTTCAGCTATTATTAATTCATTCATTCAATCGTATTTATTGAGCGCTTACTTTGTGCAGAGCACTGGACTCAGCGCTTGGGAAGTCCAAGTTGGCAACATATAGAGACGGTCCCTTCCCAACAACGGGCTCACAGTCTTGAAGCCATTAGGGAATAATCTGTTAAGGGTGGAAGAAAAAGTATCTTTGTTTGATTGGAATTATTTTTGCTAATTGTAACAGCACCATCAAAGTGGCGTAGGGCAGAGATCAATCAATCAATCGTATTTATTGAGCACTTACTGTGTGCAGAGCACTGTACTAAGCGCTTGGGAAGTACAAGTTGGCAACATACAGAGACGGTCCCTGCCCAACAACGGGCTCACAGTCTTGAAGCTATTAGGGAATAATCTGTTAAGGGTGGAAGAAAAAGTATCTTTGTCTGATTGGAATTATTTTTGCTTATTGTAACAGCACCATCAAAGTGGCATTAGGGCAGAGATGAGGCCCAGGGAGAATGCTGGCTGGAAGACCCTAGTATACTTTAATTTCTGAAGCTCAAATGATCTCTTTAGCTAATGCTAATTAACGGCAGACGGTTTACAATCATATGGGATGAAGAAGTTCAATTTGCCTTAAACTCGCAGGGCTTGAAAATCCCCCTCCCCCTGAGATAAAAAATCCTCTAGAAAATGTCCGATTTTAGGTCACTGTCATCTTATAATCTGTCTCAAGAACCATTAGTTTTGCATGCTATTTCCCGAGGGGGTGTTATCTGTGGGAAATATGTAGAAAAGACTAGTCAAGAAGCTTTCTTTTTCTCCCCCCTCACCCCCCATCCCCGCTTTACGACACTAACAGTGTCTATGGTGGAGAAAATGTTCAGTGTTATAGTTGGAGTCAGAGGACATGGGTTCTAATCCTGGCTCCGCCACTTTTCAGTCATTCATTCAATCGTATTTATTGAGCGCTTACTGTGTGCAGAGCGCTGGACTCAGCGCTTGGGAAGTCCAAATTGGCAACATATAGAGACGGTCCCTTCCCAACGACGGGCTCACAGTCTTGAAGCTATTAGGGAATAATCTGTTATGGGTGGAAGAAAAAGTATCTTTGTCTGATTGGAATTGTTTTTGCTTATTGTAACAGCACCATCAAAGTGGCGTAGGGCAGAGATCAATCAATCAATCAATCGTATTTATTGAGCGCTTACTGTGTGCAGAGCACTGTACTAAGCGCTTGGGAAGTACAAGTTGGCAACATACAGAGACGGTCCCTGCCCAACAACGGGCTCACAGTCTTGAAGCTATTAGGGAATAATCTGTTAAGGGTGGAAGAAAAAGTATCTTTGTCTGATTGGAATTATTTTTGCTTATTGTAACAGCACCATCAAAATGGTGTAGGGCAGAGATGAGGCCCAGGGAGAAGGCTGGCTGGAAGACCCTAATTTATTTTAATTTCTGAAGCTCAAGTGATCTCTGTAGCGAATGCTAATTAACGGTAGATGGTTTACAATCAGATGGAATGAAGTTCAATTTGCCTTAAACTCCCAGGGCTTGAAAATCCCCCTCCCCCGAGATAAAAAATCCTCTAGAAAATGTCCGATTTTAGGTCACTGTCATTTTATAATCTGTCCGAAGAACCGTTAGTTTTGCATGCTATTTCCAGAGGGGGTGTTATCCTTGTATCCCCCCCAGCGCTTAGAACAGTGCTCTGCACATAGTAAGCGCTTAACAAATGCCATTATTATTATTATCTGTGGGAAATATGTAGAAAAGACTAGTCAAGAAGCTTTCTTTTTCTTCCCCCTCACCCTCCGCCCCCGCTTTACGACACTAACAGTGTCTATGGTGGAGAAAATGTTCAGTGTTATAGTTGGAGTCAGAGGACATGGGTTCTAATCCTGGCTCCGCCACTTTTCAGTCATTCATTCAATCAATCGTATTTATTGAGCGCTTACTGTGTGCAGAGCGCTGTACTAAGCGCTTGGGAAGCACAAGTTGGCAACATATAGAGAAGGTCCCTACCCAACAACGGGCTCACAGTCGAGAAGGGGGAGACAGACGGCAAAACAAAACATGAGGACAGGTGATATTCTGATATTATTATCAGAATAAATAGAGGTAAAGCTAGATTCATTCATTCAATCGTATTTATTGAGCACTTACTGTGTGCAGAGCACTGTACTAAGCGCTTGGGAAGTACAAGTTGGCAACAAATAGAGACGGTCCCTGCCCAACAGCAGGCTCACAATCTAGATGCACATCATTAACAAAATAAATAGAATAGCCTGCTGTGTGACCTTGGGCAAGCCACTTTTCATTCATTCATTCAATCGTATTTATTGAGCGCTTACTGTGTGCAGAGCACTGTACTAAGCGCTTGGGAAGTACAAGTGGGCAACAAATAGAGACGGTCCCTGCCTAACAATGGGCTCACAATCTAGATGCACATCATTAACAAAATAAATAGAATAGCCTGCTGTGTGACCTTGGGCAAGCCACTTTTCATTCATTCATTCAATCGTATTTATTGAGCGCTTACTGTGTGCAGAGCACTGTACTAAGCGCTTGGGAAGTACAAGTGGGCAACAAATAGAGACGGTCCCTACCCAACAGCGGGCTCACAATCTAGATGCACATCATTAACAAAATAAATAGAACAGCCTGCTGTGTGACCCTGGGCAAGCCACTTCACTTCTCTGTGCCTGTTACTTCATCTTTAAAAATGGGGATTAAGACTATGAGCCCCATATGGGACAACCTGATTCCCTTGTATCTACCCTAGTGCTTAGAACAGTGCTTGGCACATAATAAGCGCTTATCAAAAACTATAGTTATTATTATTAGTTCTGTCCCTGTATGATTTTGGGGAAGCGGCGGGGCTTTTCACATAAAATGGGGCCAGAAACCATTATTAATAATGACGATAATAATGGTATGAAGCACTTACTATGTGCCAGGCACCGTACGGGATTCAAGAAAATTGGGTTGGACACTGTCCCTGTCCCACGCGGGGTTTACGGTCTCAATCCCCCTTTTACAGATGAGGTAATGGAGGCACAGAGAAGTAAAGTGACTTCCCAAGGTCACACAGCAGACAAGTGCAGGATTTAAATCCACGACCTCCTAAATCCCAGGCCTGTGCTTTTATCTACTTTATGCCGTGCCGCTTCTCATTCAGAAAAGGTTCTAGAAGTTTTGGTGCCCAATTAGTCTGACCAAATGTGCAATAAATACAGATCTCATGGATTACAAGCCCCCCAAAAGAGAGAACGCTTTGGTTCCTTTTTCTGAAAATTGTTAATGTGTGTATTTGGTTTTTTTTTTTTTAAATCGCAGTCATTCCACTGTCCTTCCCCCAAAAAGATGTCATTTCGAAAAATGGATCCGAGCTGTACCATAGGATTCTACTGCAGAAATGTCCAGGATTTTGAACGAGCTTCTGAAGAAATCACCAAGGTAAGGGTTGCCACGGGCACGACAGCAGCATAAGAGGAACCCCACTTGTCGGGCTGTGTGACCTTGGCCAAGTCACTTTACACTTTTTTAGACTGTGAGCCCCACGGTTTCAAGTTTGTTTCAAGCACTTAGTACAGTGCTCTGCACATAGTAAGTGCTCAATAAATACGATTGATGATGATGAGCCCACTGTTGGGTAGGAACCATCTCTATATGTTGCCAACTTGGACTTCCCAAGCGCTTAGTCCAGTGCTCTGCACACAGTAAGCGCTCAATAAATACAATTGATTGATTGATTTACACAGAGAAGCAGCGTGGCTCAGTGGGAAGAGCCCGGGCTTGGGAGTCAGAGGTCACGGGTTCTAATCCCGGCTCCCCCACATCAATCAATCAATTGTATTTATTGAGCGTTTACTGTGTGCAGAGCACTGTACTAAGCGCTTGGGAAGTACAAGTTGGCAACATATAGAGACAGTCCCTACCCAACAGTGGGTCAATCAATCAATCGTATTTATTGAGCGCTTACTGTGTGCAGAGCACTGTACTAAGCGCTTGGGAAGTACAAGTTGGCAACATATAGAGACGGTCCCTACTCAACAGTGGGCTCACAGTTTAGAAGGGGGAGACATGTCTGCTGTGTGACCTTGGGCAAGTCACTTCACTTCTCTGGGCCTCAGTTCCCTCATCTGCAAAATGGGGATTAAGACTGTGAGCCCCACACGGGACAACCCGATCACCTTGTATCCTCCCCAGCGCTTAGAACAGTGCTTTGCACATAGTGAGCGCTTAACAAATACCAAAATTATTCTTATTATCATTTACTTCTCTGGGCCTCAATTTCCTCATCTGTAAAAGGGGGATTGAAACTGTGAGCCCCACGTGGGACAGGGACTGTGTCCAACCCCGTCTGCTTGTATCCTGTCCAGCGCTTAGCACAGTGCCTGGCACGTAGTAAGCGCCTAACAAATACCACAATTAAGGACTAAACGTCAGGTTTTGTGAAGAAAATATTTCGTAGAGAATAACGTCAGAACCTACTGAGATATTTAAAAGCAGCGTGGCTCAGTGGAAAGAGCCCAGGCTTTGGAGTCCGAGGTCGTGAGTTCAAACCCCGGCCCTGCCACTTGGCAGCTGTGTGATTTTGGACAAGTCACTTCTCTGTGCCTCAGTTCCCTAATCTGTAAAATGGGGATTCATTCATTCATTCAATCGTATTTATTGAGCGCTTACTGTGTGCAGAGCAGTGTACTAAGCGCTTGGGAAGTCCAAGTTGGCAACATATCGTGACGGTCCCTACCCAACAGCGGGCTCACAGTCTAGAAGGGGGAGGCAGACAACAAAACAAAACATATTAACAAAATAAAATGAATAGAATTAAGCGCTGACTATGTGCAAAACACTGTTCTAAGCACTGATAATAATAATAGCATTTATTCATTCAATCGTATTTATTGAGCGCTTACTGTGTGCAGAGCACTGTAGTAGGCGCTTGGGAAGTACAAATTGGCAGCATATAGAGACGGTCCCTAACCAACAGCGGGCTCACAGTCTAGAAGGGGGAGACAGACAACAAAACAAAACATATTAACAAAATAAAATAAATAGAATTAAGCGCTTACTATGTGCAAAGCACTGTTCCAAGCGCCGGGGAGGTTACAAGGTGATCAGGTTGTCTCACGGGGGGCTCACAGTCTTCATCCCCATTTCACAGTTGAGGTAACTTAGGCCCAGAGAAGTGAAGTGACTGCCCAAAGTCACACAGCTGACAGCTGGCGGGATGAAGACTGTGACTTCACCTTGTAACTTCCCCAGCACTTCGCACATAGTAAGCGCTTGATAAATGCCATCCTTATTATTATTATTGGTATTAAAATCCTCTCCATAGAAGGGAAGCTTTTCAGTTCTCTTGAGGGATGGAAATCAATCAATCCATCAGTCGTATTTATTGAGCGCTTACTGTGTGCAGAGCACTGTACTAAGCGCTTGGGAAGTCCAAGTTGGCAACATCTAGAGACGGTCCCTACCCAACAGCAGGCTCACTGTCTAGAAGGGGGAGACGGACAACAAGACAAAACATATTAACAACCAAACATTGAGAAGCAGCGTAGCTCAGTGGAAAGAGCCCGGGCTTTGGAGTCAGAGGTCATGGGTTCGAATCCCGGCTCCGCCACGTCTGCTGCGTGACCTTGGGCAAGTCACTTCACTTCTCTGAGCCTCAGTTCCCTCATCTGTAAAGTGGGGGTGAAGACTGTGAGCCCCCCGTGGGACAACCTGATCACCTTGTATCCTCCCCAGCGCTTCGAACAGGGCTTTGTACATAGTAAGCGCTTAACAAATGCCATCATTATTATTATTATGATTATATTAACAAATTAAACTAAATAGAATAGATATGTACAAGTGAAATAAATCAGTAAAGAGAGTAATAAATCTGTACAAACATATATACAGGTGCTGTGGGGAAGGGAAGGAGGTAAGGCAGGGGGGTGGGGAGGGGGAGAGGGAGGAGGGGGAAATGGAAATGTTCATTTGGAAATGAACTAATGGAGATGGAAGGCTTCGCGTTCTTTGAAAAAGTGGTAATTTACGCCGGTATCTCACGAAGGCAGCGGACGGGACCCAAATTGAAGGCGGTGGCCGGGTTCCACCAGATGGCAATGTTGAAATAAAAATCCCCCAACTGGCCCTTGGCATTATCCATCGGATGGTTTTCCACTGGCAGAGAATTTCCAAAGGCCAATCCCTTGCGGGGAACGGGAAAAATGAACGAAGTATCCGAGCAGACCAAATCGCGCGTGATTTCTTGTTCGTCCAAGTGCCTTTTTTTGATTAGTCAATCAATCAATCAATCATCAATCAATCAGTCATATTTATTGAGCGCTTACTGTGCGCAGAGCACTGTACTAAGCGCTTGGGAAGTCCAAGTCGGCCACCTATAGAGACGGTCCCTACCCAGCGGCGGGCTCACAGTCTAGAAGGGGGAGACAGAGAACAAAACAAAACAGATTAACAAAATAAAATAAATAGAATAGATATGTACAAGTAAAATAAATAAATAGAGTAATTAATATGTACAAACATATATCCATATATACAGGTGCTGTGGGGAAGGGAAGGAGGTAAGACGGGGGCGGGGGGAAGGAGAGGGGGATGAGGGGGAGAGGAAGGAGGGGGCTCAGTCTGGGAAGGCCAGACTGAATGAATGAATGATCTGAGCAGACCAAATCGCGCATTATTTCTTGTTCGTCCAAGTGCCTTTTTTTGATTAGTCAAGCAATCAATCAATGATTAATCAATCGTATTTATTGAGCACTTACTGTGTGCAGAGCACTGGACTAAGCGCTTGGGAGGTACAAGTTGGCAACATCTAGAGACGGCCCCTACCCAACGGCGGGCTCACAGTCTAGAAGGGGGAGACAGAGAATAAAACCAAACATAGTAACAAAATAAAATAAATAGAATAGATATGTACAAGTAAAATAAATAGAGTAATAAATATGTACAAACATATATACATATATACAGGTGCTATGGGGAAGGGAAGGAGGTAAGGCGGGGGGATGGAGAGGGGGAGGAGGGGATTAGTCCAAGGAAAAACGGTAGCTTTTGGTCTCTTTAGCTTCTCTTTAGAGAAGCAGCGTGGCTCAGTGGAGAAGAGCCCAGGCTTTGGAGTCAGAGGTCACGGGTTCAAATCCCGGCTCCGCCAATTGTCAGCTGTGTGACTTTGGGCAAGTCACTTCACTTCTCTGGGCCCCAGTTATCTCATCTGTAAAATGGGGATTAAGACTGTGAGCACCCCGAGGGACAACCTGATTACCTTGTAACCTCCCCAGCGCTTAGAACAGTGCTTTGCACATAGTAAGCGCTTAATAAATGCCATCATCATCATTATTATTATTATTCTCTTTGCCTGTTACCTCTGACTCCAAAGCCCGGGCTCTTTCCACTGAGCCACGCTGCTTCCCTGCTTCCTGACACCCAGGATAGAGCCTGGGCGTCAGAAGGACCTGGGTTTGAATCCCGGTTCCACCGCTTGTGTGCTGTGTGTGACCTTGGGCAAGTCCCTTCATTTCTCTGGGCCTCAGTTCCCTCATCTGTAAAATGGGGATGAAGACTGTGAGCCCCAGGGGGACAGGGACCGTATCCAACCCGATTAACTCGTATCCACCCCGTTGCTTAGTACAGGGCCTGGAATACAGTAAGCGCTTAACAAATACCACAGTTATTATTATTATATATGGTAATGGTTGTTAATTGCATCGCAGGATCTCATCGAAGGATGAGAGCAAAACTGAAGCTACAGTCTCAACTTTGAACCCCTCTGTGGGGGCTTATTTATTCATTCATTCATTCAATTGTATTTATTGAGCGCTTACTGTGTGCGGAGCACTGTACTAAGCGCTTGGGAAGTCCAAGTCGGCAACATCTAGAGACGGTCCCTACCCAACAGCGGGCTCACATCATTCCCAAGCGCTTAGTACAGTGCTCTGCACACAGTAAGCGCTCAACAAATACGACTGAATGAGTGAATGAATTCCAGATAACCCGTACGTTCACTGTCGCTGCTGATTTGGGAGAGAGGCTTAACTGGGGAGGAGGCTATAATTTTCTCGAAAACAAAAACAATAGCACGGACAAGCAAAATGCAAAGTTTCCCCACGTTATGTTTCACTGTCCTTCCCTGCTGCGGAAGAGAAGAAATCTAATGGGAACACGACAGAAAATGAATGGGAAGAGGAGAAAATGGGATACGTGGGAACCTTTTCTTAGTCTTCATTTTTCAACCGTCTTCCCTTTCAGTCTCCTCTTTTCACGGGGGCGGGTCGGACAAACGGGCCCAACTATTTCCCCTCGTCTGTGCCCCCCGAAAACCGTAAATTGCACCTCATCACTGCGACCGTGAGCCGGCCTTTTATCCGGAAAAAACACTTTCTCCCCAGTGGATCGTGATCTTGAGGGACGTAACAGTGAATGGCTTCATCCCGATCCCGATATGTTTTCCCTAATTGCCAAGCCCATCGAATGAGCTAACTTTTCTCCTTCAGTTCCCTTCTTGGGACTTAAGAAGGTAGGCGTTCCTCAGAAGCAGCCTGGATCAGTGGAAAGAGCCCGGGCTTTGTAGTCCGAGGTCATGGGTTCGAATCCTGGCTCCGCCACTTAGCTGTGTGACTTCGGGCAAGTCACTTCACTTCTCTGGGCCTCAGTTCCCTCCTCTGGAAAATGGGGATGAAGACTGTGAGCCCCCCCCGTGGGACCACCTGATCACCTTGTAACCTCCCCAGCGCTTAGAACAGTGCTTTGCACATAGTAAGCGCTTCATAAATGCCATCATCATTATTATTATCATTATTATTAAGTACACCTTGAAATCTCCCTGGTGATTGGGCACAAACAAGCAAGAAATCAAGTTGATGATGCGGTTGGTCTAGTGGAAGGAGCTTGACTGGGAGCCCACTGTTGGGTAGGGACCGTCTCTAGATGTTGCCAACTTGGACGTCCCAAGCGCTTAGTACAGTGCTCTGCACACAGTAAGCGCTCAATAAATACGATTGATTGATTGATTGACTCCGGCCAACAGGACGCCTGGGTTCTAGCCCCAGACCTGCCTCCCGGGCTGTGCCGTCAACAGTGAGGGTTTTATTTTTTCGCCCAAAAAACACCTGGAATTCCCCAAGGGGGAATCCTGAAAAACAGCCGCCTCATTTGGGTGGCAAAGATCTCGGCCACCAGTGATAATAATCAATCAATCGTATTCATTGAGCGCTTACTGTGTGCAGAGCACTGTACTAAGCGCTTGGGAAGTACGAGTTGGCAACATATAGAGACGGTCCCTACCCAACAGTGGGCTCAGAGTCTAAAAGGGGGAGACAGAGAACAAAACCAAACATATTAACAAAATAAAATCGATAGAATAGATATGTACAAGTAAAATAAATAGAGTAATAAATTTGTACAAACATATATACATATATACAGGTGCTGTGGGGAAGGGAAGGAGGTAAGATGAGGGGGATGGAGAGGGGGACGAGGGGGAGAGGAAGGAGGGGGCTCAGTCTGGGATAATAAGTGTGGTATTTGTTGGGTGCTTTTCTCCGCGCCAGGCACTGTACTGAACACTGGGGTAGCTACAAGATCATCAGTCTGGACACACAGTCCCTGTCCCGCACCAGGGGTCACAGTCTAAAGTAGGAGGGAGAACGGGAATTGTCATTCATTCATTCAATCGCATTTATTGAGCGCTTACTGTATGCAGAGCACTGTACTAAGCGCTTGGGAAGTCCCAAGTCGGCGACATCTAGAGACGGTCCCTCCCCAACAACAGGCTCACAGGCTAGAAGACTGTACAGTGCTCTGCACACAGTAAGCGCTCAATAAATACGATTGATGATGATAGAAGGGGGAGACAGACAACAGGACAAGTAGACAGGTGAGGAAATGGAAACACAGAGAAGAATAGTAATAATGATAATGAGGACATTTATTAAACGCTTACTTTGGGCCAAGCACTGTTCTAAGTGCTGGGGAGGTTACAAGATGATCAGGTTGTCCCCCGGGGGGCTCCCAGTCTTCATCCCCGTTTTACAGATGGGATAACTGAGGCCCAGAGAAGTGAAGTGACTTGCCCAAAGTCACACCGCGGACAAGTGGAGGAGCGGGATTTGAACCCGTGACCTCCGACTCCAGAGCCCGGGCTCTTTCCACTGAGCTACGCGGCTGACTCGCTCAAAGCCACACAGACAGATGGCAGAGGAGGATTGGAACGCGGGTCCTTTCATTCATTCATTCATTCATTCAATCGTATTTATTGAGCGCTTACTGCATGCACAGCACTGTACTAAGCGCTTGGGAAGTCCAAGTTGGCAACATATAGAGATGGTCCCTACCCAACAGTGGGCTCACAGTCAAGAAGGGGGAAGTCTTCACAAAGATTTCATCACTGAAAGGAACTGTGGCGGAGGTGGGATTAGAACTCAGGTCCCGTAACTCCTAGGCCCCTGCTCTAGCCACTAGGCCACACTGCTTCCCCAAGGCAGCTTTTAGACTGTGAGCCCACTGTTGGGTAGGGACTGTCTCTATATGTTGCCAACTTGTCCTTCCCAAGCGCTTAGTACAGTGCTCTGCACACAGTAAGTGCTCAATAAATACGATTGATTGTTGGGTAGGGACTGTCTCTATATGTTGCCAACCTGTCCTTCCCAAGCGCTTAGTACAGTGCTCTGCACACAGTAAGCACTCTTCTAGACTGTGAGCCCACTGTTGAGTAGGGACCGTCTCTATATGTTGCCAACTTGGACTTCCCAAGCGCTTAGTCCAGTGCTCTGCACACAGTAAGCGCTCAATAAATACGATTGATTGATTGTTGGGTAGGGACCGTCTCTATATGTTGCCAACCTGTCCTTCCCAAGCGCTTAGTACAGTGCTCTGCACACAGTAAGCACTCTTCTAGCCTGTGAGCCCACTGTTGGGTAGGGACCGTCTCTAGATGTTGCCAACTTGTCCTTCCCAAGCGCTTAGTGCAGTGCTCTGCACACAGTAAGCGCTCAATAAATACGACTGATTGATTGACTGAATACGATTGACTGAATGAATGAATGCTGTGCACATAGTAAGCTCTTAACAAATAACAATAATAATAATAATGATAGCATTTATTAAGCGCTTACTATGTGCAAAGCACTGTTCTAAGCGCTGGGGAGGTTAACAAGGTGATCAGGTTGTCCCACGGGGGGGGGGGCGCTCACAGTCTTCATCCCCATTTTACAGATGAGGGAACTGAGGCCCAGAGAAGTGAAGTGACTTGCCCAAAGTCACACAGCTGATAAGTGGCGGAGCCGGGATTTGAACCCATGACCTCTGACTCCAAAGCCCGGGCTCTTTCCACTGAGCCACGCTGCTTCTCCGTTATTGCCATTATAATGCCATAATAATAATAATAATCATCATCATCATCATCAATCGTATTTATTGAGCGCTTACTGTGTGCAGGGCACTGTACTAAGCGCTTGGGAAGTACAGATTGGCAACATATAGAGACAGTCCCGACCCAACAGTGGGCTCACAGTCTAAAAGGGGGAGACAGAGAACAAAACCAAACATACTAACAAAATAAAATAAATAGAATAGATATGGACAAGTAAAATAAATAGAGTAATAAATCTGTACAAACATATATACATATATACAGGTGCTGTGGGGAAGGGAAGGAGGTAAGATGGGGGTATAATAATGCCATTATTATTAGTAGTAGTAGTAGTGGCGGAGCCAGGATTAGAACCCATGACCTCTGGTATTCTCCCAAGCATTCATTCAGTCGTATTTATTGAGCGCTTACTGTGTGCAGAGCACTGTACTAAGCGCTTAGCATCATCATCATCATCATCAATCGTATTTATTGAGCACTTACTACGTGCAGAGCACTGTACTAAGCGCTTGGGAAGTACAAATTGGCAACATCTAGAGACAGTCCCTACCCAACAGTGGGCTCACAGTCTAAAAGCACTGTGCCAAGCACTCAGTACAGTGCCCTGCACATCGTGAGCGCCGGAGAAATGGGATGGATTGACCGCTACCCACACCAGACCCACCTGCCCCCATTCCAGGCGGCGGGCCCGGCCGGCTTCGGACTTGGAAGTCCGTCCGGCGTTCGGGAATGACAGTTTACCGATGGGCTTTCGTCCAACAGTGCCCCGAAAAATAGGAGCATTCCATTCCCGGGTGACGTTTCAAAAATTACATGGGAAGAAAAAAGAAATTCCCTTATTCTTGGCAAGCGCAAGGCCCTTATAAAGGCCATTCCGCTTTGGTTCTTTCCCCTTGGGCCGGTTTGCGCGGAAAAGAGGTTCGGAGCCGCATTTTTCACCGTTCCGCATCCGACGGATTGTTACCCGAGGGTCCAGGGAAACAAGAAAACGCGCCTGCTTCGGTTTTCCTACCCGATAGTTGCGTGGCGTTGAAGAGCGTGGCGGATTCCTTGCCGTTCCCAACGTTTTATTCATCATCAATCGTATTTATTGAGCGCTTACTATGTGCAGAGCACTGTACTAAGCGCTCGCCTGTCCCGCCATCGACCCCCGGCCCACGTCATCCCCCGGGCCTGGAATGCCCTCCCTCTGCCCATCCGCCAAGCTAGCTCTCTTCCTCCCTTCAAGGCCCTACTGAGAGCTCACCTCCTCCAGGAGGCCTTCCCAGACTGAGCCCCTTCCTTCCTCTCCCCCTCGTCCCCCTCTCCATCCCCCCCATCTTACCTCCTTCCCTTCCCCACAGCACCTGTATATATGTATATATGTTTGTACATACTTATTACTCTATTTATTTATTTATTTATTTTATTTGTCCATATCTATTCTATTTATTTTATTTTGTTAGTATGTTTGCTTTTGTTCTCCGTCTCCCCCTTTTAGACTGTGAGCCCGCTGTTGGGTAGGGACCGTCTCTATATGTTGCCAATTTGTACTTCCCAAGCGCTTAGTACAGTGCTCTGCACATAGTAAGCGCTCAATAAATACGATTGATTGATTGATTGATTGATTGATTAAGCGCTTACTATGTGCAAAGCACTGTTCTAAGCGCCAGGGAGGTTACAAGATGATCAGGTTTGTCCCACGGAGGGCTCACAGTCTTCATCCCCGTTTTCCAGATGAGGGAACCGAGGCCCAGAGAAGTGAAGTGACTTGCCCAAAGTCACCCACTGACAATCAATCAATCAATCATATTTATTGAGCGCTTACTGAGTGCAGAGCGCTGGACTAAGCACTTGGGAAGTCCAAGTTGGCAACATATAGAGACAGTCCCTACCCAACAGTGGGCTCACAGTCGAAAAGGGGGAGATGGAGAACAAAACCAAACATACTAACAAAATAAAATAAATAGAATAGATATGTACAAGCAAAATAAATAGAGTAATAAATATGTACAAACATATATACATATACAGGTGCTGTGGGGAAGGGAAGGAGGTAAGATGTGGGGGATGGAGAGGGGGACAAGGGGGAGAGGAAGGAAGGGGCTCAGTCTGGGAAGGCCTCCTGGAGGAGGCAGGTGGCAGAGCCGGGATTCGAACCCATGACCTCTGACTCCAAAGCCCGGGCTCTTTCCGCTGAGCCACGGTTCTGCCATCACATGTACTTGCAGCGGATGATTTGGTTAGATCGGTGGGGAATCAGAAAACTTTCACCCAACAACGCAAGTCTGTCTGGAGACCGCGTGAGGGTGTCGGAAGAAGAAGTTTGGGCAAGTGGCGTCTGATACAGTGAGTTCTGCAGCACAAATTTCCTTTGACATGGGATTTGGAAGAATGGAACTCCCTAGTAGAGGAAAATTTTCCTGAAATTGGCGGGTAGCTGAAACCTTGGCTTTCTGGCACGTAGCAGGATGCAAACGATCATGCATTCATTCATTCCATCATATTTATTAATGATAATTTGGGTATTTGTTAAGCGCTCACTATGTGCCAAGCCCGGTTCTAAGCGCTGGAGCGTTTACTGTGTGCAAAGCACTTAGCACTGTGCTAGACGTTTAGCATTGTACAAGCATGCCCATTTGTCATAACAGCCGGCATTGAAGATGATCACAAAATGCTTAGAACAGTGCTTTGCACATAGTAAGCGCTTAATAAATGCCATCGTTATTATGGATAATAAGAATGATGATGGTATTCTTCTAGACTGTGAGCCCACTGTTGGGTAGGGAAGCAGCGTGGCCCAGTGGAAAGAGCCCGGGCTTTGGAGTCAGAGGTCATGAGTTCAAATCCTGACTGCGCCCCTTGTCAGCTGTGTGACTTTGGGCAAGTCACTTCACTTCTCTGGGCCTCAGTTCCCTCATCTGGAAAATGGGGATGAAGACTGTGGGCCCCGCTGTGGGACAACCTGATCACTCTGTAACCTCCCCAGTGCTTAGAACAGTGCTTGGCACATAGTAAGCGCTTAATAAATGCCATTGTTGTTAACCGTCTCTATATGACTGTGAGCCCACTGTTGGGTAGGGACTGTCTCTATATGGTGCCAGTTTGTACTTCCCAAGCGCTTAGTACAGTGCTCTGCACATAGTAAGCACTCAATAAATACGATTGATGATGATGATGTTGCCAACTTGTCCTTCCCAAGCACTTAGCACAGTTCTATGCACACGGGAAGCGCTCAATAAATACGACTGAATGAATGAATTTGGCGTGTTCCCATTTTACAGATGAGGGAACTGAGGCGCAGAGAGGTTCAGCGGCTTGCCTGAGGTCACGCAGCACACAGGTGGCGGAGTTAGGATTAGAACCCATGACCTTCTGAGCCCGAGCCCAGGCTCCATCCCCTACGCCTCGCTGCTTCTCTGCAAGTGCCATTGTAAAACAATGCCCCCCGCCAAAAAAAAAAAAGAGAGCAGTCAATTGTATTGATTGAGCATTTACTGTGCTCAGAGCACTGTACTAAGCGCTTGGGAGAGTAGGGTGTATCATTGAAGAGGCATATCCCCTGCCCACAATGAGCTTACAGTCTAGTGTGACTTCGGGCGAGTCACTTCACGTCTCTGGACCTCAGTTCCCTCATCTGGAAAATGGGGGTGAAGACTGTGGGCCCCCCGTGGGACAACCTGAGCACCTTGTTTCCTCCCCCAGCGCTTAGAACAGTGCTTTGCACATAGTAAGCGCTTAATAAATGCCATCATTAATTCCTTAATTAATTCCTGGGCCATACCAAAGGCTCAGCTAATTCAGAATATTGTGTCCGACAATGGCCAGAGATGCTTGGACCATATGATCCTAGACTGTGAGCCCACTGTTGGGTAGGGACCGTCTCTCTAAGTTGCCGACTTGTACTTCCCAAGCGCCTAGTACAGTGCTCTGCACATAGTAAGCGCTCAATAAATACGATTGATGATGATGATGATGATGATGATGATTTATTTATTTATTTATTTTACTTGTCCATATCTATTCTATTTATTTGATTTTGTTAGTATGTTTGGTTTTGTTCTCCGTCTCCCCCTTTTAGACTGTGAGCCCACTGTTGGGTAGGGACTGTCTCTATATGTTGCCAGTTTGTCCTTCCCAAGCGCTTAGTACAGTGCTCTGCACATAGTAAGCGCTCAATAAATACGATTGATGGTGATGATGATGAATACGATTGATGGCTGCCTTTAATCAATCAATCCATCAATCGTATTTTATCGGACGTATTTTATCGTATCAATCCCTTTATTGACAAGGGGCCATCCCAAAGGGATTGAAGTTATCAAGGCACCAAGGCTTACGCTTGGTCCGCCGCTTGTCGGCTGTGTGACTTTGGGCAAGTCACTTCACCTCTCTGGGCCTCAGTTCCCTCATCTGGAAAATGGGGATGAAGACTGCGAGCCCCCCGTGGGACAACCTAATAATAATAATAATAATGATGGCATTTGTTAAGCGCTTACTATGCGCAAAGCACTGTTCTAAGCGCTGAGCCCTGTTCTAACCTGATCACCTTGTAACCTCCCCAGCGCTTAGCACAGTGCATCCAGCGCTTACTTGTACATATCTATTCCATTCTATTTATTTTATTTTGTTAGTACGTTTGGTTTTGTTCTCTGTCTCCCCCTTCTAGACTGTGAGCCCACTGCTGGGTAGGGACTGTCTCTAGATGTTGCCAACTTGGACTTCCCAAGCGCTTAGTACAGCGCTCTGCACACCGTAAGCGCTCAATAAATACGATCGATTGATTGATTAATAAATGCTGTTATTATTATCATTATTATTTGCACATAGTAAGCGCTTAATAAATGCCATTATTATTATTATTATTATTATTATTTGCACATAGTAAGCACTTAATAAATGCCATTATTATTATTATTATTATTTGCACATAGTAAGCGCTTCATAAATGCCATGATTATTATTATTACTATTATTTGCACATAGTAAGCGTTTCATAAATGCCATCATCACTATTATTATTTTTGCACATAGTAAGCACCTAATGCCATCATTATTATTATTATTATTATTATTATTATTTGCACACAGTAAGTGCTTCATAAATGCCATCATTATTATTATTATTATTTGCCCATAGTAAGCGCTTCATAAATGCCATTATTATTATTATTATTATTTGCACATAGTAAGCACTTAATAAATGCCATCATTATTATTATTATTATTTGCGCATAGTAAGCGCTTCATCAATGCCATCATTATTATTATTATTATTTGCACATAGTAAGTGCTTAATAAATGCCATTATTATTATTATTATTATTATTTGCACATAGTAAGCGCTTCATAAATGCCATCATTATTATTATTATTTGCACATAGTAAGCGCTTAATAAATGCCATTATTATTATTATTGTTATTTGCACATAGTAAGTGCTTCATAAATGCCATTATTATTATGATTATTATTATTTGCACATAGTAAGCGCTTCATAAATGCCATTATTATTATTATTATTATTATTATTTGCACATAGCAAGCACCTAATAAATGCCATTATTATTATTATTATTATTATTATTATTTGCACATAGTAAGCGCTTCATAAATGCCATTATTATTATTATTTGCACATAGCAAGCACCTAATAAATGCCATTATTATTATTATTATTATTATTTGCACATAGTAAGCGCTTCATAAATGCCATCATTATTATTAGTATTATTTGCACATAGTAAGCGCTTCATAAATGCCATCATCATTATTATTATTTGCACATAGTAAGCTCTTAATAAATGCCATCACTATTATTATTATTATTTGCACATAGTAAGCGCTTAATAAATGCCATCATCATTCTTATTATTATTTGCACATAGTAAACACTTCATAAATGCCATCATTATTATTATTTGCACATAGTAAGCGCTTCATAAATGCCATCATTATCATTATTATTATTTGCACATAATAAGTGCTTAATAAATGCCATTATTATTATTATTATTTGCACATAGTAAGTGCTTCATAAATGCCATCATTATTATTATTATCATTTGCACATAGTAAGCGCTTAATAAATGCCATTATTATTATTATTATTATTATTATTATTATTATTATTATTATTTGCACATAGTAAGCGCTTCATCAGTGCCATCATTATTATTATTACGGTACCAGACAGTGACTGACTTCCTTAGGATGCATTCCCCGCCAGGAGAAAGACAGCCTGATTCTCCAGTGGGGTGTCTTCTCGTCTCTCCTCCCTCTCCCCCATCTTGCCCGCTACTTCCTTCTCCTTTCCCTTTTTCCTTTCCTCCTCCTCTCTCCCTCCCTTCCCGATTTTCCCACCCGGCTCTCCCCACTTTTTCCTCCTCTCACCCCACACCCCTCCAATTCCTCCCTCACCCTCTTCCTTCTGTCCTTCTTTCCTTTCCGTAACGTTGCCAGTTTTGGCCAGCATGCCCACTGTACTGTCTTTCAATCAATCAATCATCAATCAATCGTATTTATTGAGCGCTTACTGTGTGCGGAGCACTGTACTAAGCGCTTGGGAAGGACAAGGTGAAAGTCGCTGCTTTCAGAGAAGCAGCATGGCTTAGTGGCTAGAGCTCTGGCCCGGGAGCACAGAAGGCCCTGGGTTCTAATCCCGGCTTCGCCACGTCTGCTGTGTGACCCTGGGCAAGTCACTTCCCTTCTCTGGGCCTCAGTTCCCTCATCTGTAAAATGGGGATTGAGACCGTGAGCCCCACGTGGGACAGGGCCTACGCCCAACCCGATTTGCTTGAATCCACCCCAGTGCTTAGTACAGTGCCTGGCACATAGTAAGCGCTTAACAAATGCCCTTCTCTGGGCCTCAGTTCCCCCATCTGTAAATCTCTGGGCCTCAGTTCCCCCATCTGTAAAATGGGGATGGCAACTCTGAGCCCCACGTGGGACAAGGCCTGCACCCAACCCGATTTGCTTGAATCCACCCCAGTGCTTAGTGCAGTGCCCGGCACATAGTAAGCTCTTAACAACTGCCCTTCTCTGGGCCTCAGTTCCCCCATCTGTAAAATGGGGATTGAGACTGTGAGCCCCATGTGAGACAAGGCCTGCGCCCAACCCGATTTGCTTGGATCCACCCCAGTGCTTAGTACAGTGCCTGGCACATAGTAAGCGCTTAATAAATGCCCTTCTCTGGGCCTCAGTTCCCCCATCTGTAAAATGGGGATGGAGACTCCGAGCCCCACGTGAGACAAGGCCTGCGTCCAACCCGATTTGCTTGAATCCACTCCAGTGCTTAGTACAGTGCCTGGCACATAGTAAGTGCTTAACAAATGCCCTTCTCTGGGCCTCAGTTCCCCCATCTGTAAATCTCTGGGCCTCAGTTCCCCCATCTGTAAAATGGGGATTGAGACTGTGAGCCCCATGTGGGACAAAGCCTGCATCCAACCCGATTTGCTTGAATCCACCCCAGTGCTTAGTACAGTGCCCGGCACATAGTAAGCGCTTAACAAATGCCCTTCTCTGGGCCTCAGTTCCCCCATCTGTAAAATGGGGATTGAGACTGTGAGCCCCACGTGGGACAAGGCCTGCGTCCAACCCGATTTGCTTGAATCCACCCCAGTGCTTAGTACAGTGCCCGGCACATAGTAAGCGCTTAACAAATGCCCTTCTCTGGGCCTCAGTTCCCCCACCCCGGCTCCGCCACATGTCTGCTGTGTGACCTTGGGCAAGTCACTTAACTTCTCTGAGCCTCAGTTCCCTCATCTGTAAAATGGGGATGAAGACTGTGAGCCCCCCGTGGGACAACCTGATCACCTTGTATCCCCCCCAGCGCTTAGAACAGTGCTTTGCACATAGTAAGCGCTTAACAAATGCCATCATTATTATTATTATTATCATCTGTAAAATAGGGATTGAGACTGTGAGCCCCATCTGAGCCAAGGCCTGCGTCCAACCCGATTTGCTTGAATCCACCCCAGTGCTTAGTACAGTGCCCGGCGCGTAGTAAGCGCTTAACAAATGCCCTTCTCTGGGCCTCAGTTGTCCCATGTGTTAAATTCATTCATTCAGTCGCATTTATTGAGCACTTACTGCGTGCAGAGCACTGTACTAAGCGCTTGGGAAGTGCAAGCTGGCAACATAGAGAGACGGTCCCTACCCAATAGCAGGTTCACAAGTCGAGAGTTTGAGCCCCGTGTGGGACAGGGGCTGTGGCCAACCTGATTAACTTGTATCCACCCCGGCTCTAAGAACAGTGTTTGGGACATAGTAAGCGCTTCAGAAGTACCATGATTATTATTCTGAATTATCACCATCATCATCATTACTGCCATTTGTCCTACCCAGCTCAGCCCTGTCGGAGGTGAACGGTCAGGCCCCAGTTCACGAGAAACGTGAGGGCTCTTTTTCAGCCCAAAGCGCCCTGCTCAAAGAACTGAGCCCCCTTGCTTGCTGTCTGACAATCCATATTTAGAACAACGGCAGGAAAATAAAAAATAAAATCAAAATCAAAAATCAAAGGCAGCCACAATAGCCTTCTTCCGGGTCAGGCGCGTATCAGCGAAGCGCAAAAAAAACGGTTTGAGGCCGGAGACGTGATGAGGGAAACATTTTTGTAGCGGCGGGCCGGGGGGGGGGGGGGACGACGACCAAATCATTTGTCATTTCAGAAATAAATTAGAAGTCATTTTAGCTATTGAATACAGCTATCAGACCTAATTACCTCACGTTCAACAATTTGGGTATGAATGTGCGCAATTAATCAGAAACGCGGATGACGGCATTTTCTGCTCCCTCCAG
Source organism: Tachyglossus aculeatus (assembly GCF_015852505.1). Lineage (NCBI taxonomy): Eukaryota > Metazoa > Chordata > Mammalia > Monotremata > Tachyglossidae > Tachyglossus > Tachyglossus aculeatus. Next base: position 2,817,635 of record NC_052075.1, read on the forward strand.
TTTGAGAAGTTGACAGATGCTCTGGCCACATCCCAGCTGGGCCTTTTTTTTTTTTTTTTTTTGTCCCCAGAAGAATGGTCACTTCAAACTTTGGGAAGCGACACTTCTTAATAGCCCAGTGTTGAAAGGAACAACTCAACAAGCAGGCATTTCCAGGCATTCAAAGATGAATTACACCATCACGCCGGCCTGACGGATCTCCTGCCATGCCCGGTTTTAGCCTTGGTTTTGTTACTTTATGCCAAATGATGGTGTTTTTTTTCCTTCCTTCTGCAGTTAGCCTCACGTTGCCCACCAGGCAGGAGGAAACACTGACGCTCCCGGGGACGTTGGGCTCCAGATCTGAATCCTAGATTTGGTTTGGGATCAAAGCCTGGGTTTTAATGCCAGCTTCCTTGGATATGCCGAGGAATCCCACAGGAAACCATCGCAGGCTCTCCCCCGTTCTAGACTGCAAGCTTGTTGTGGGCACGGAATGGGTAGAGAAGCAGCGTGGCTCAGTGGAGAAGAGCCCGGGCTTTGGAGTCAGAGGTCGTGGGTTCAAACCCCGGCTCTGCCAGTTGTCAGCTGTGTGACTTTGGGCAAGTCACTTCACTTCTCTGGGCCTCAGTTCCCTCATCTGTGAAATGGGGATTGAGACTGTGAGCCCCACGTGGGACAAACTGATCACCTTAGACTGTGAGCCCACTGTTGGGTAGGGACTGTCTCTATGTGTTGCCAATTTGTACTTCCCAAGCGCTTAGTACAGTGCTCTGCACATAGTAAGCGCTCAATAAATACGATTGATTGATTGATTGATTGATTGATTGTAACATCCCCAGCGCTTAGAACAGTGCTTTGCACATAGTAAGCGCTTAATAAATGCCATTATTATTATTATTATTATTTACTGTTGTATCGTACTCTCCCAAGCACTTAATACAATGCTGCGCACCCAGTAAGCGCTCAGTAAAGATGACTGACTGACTGGCCCTGCTGAGAGCTCACCTCCTCCAAGAGGCCTTCCCAGACTGAGCCCCTTCCTTCCTCTCCCCCTCGTCCCCCTCTCCATCCCCATCTTACCTCCTTCCCTTCCCCACAGCACCTGTATATATGTATATATGTTTGTACATATTTATTACTCTATTTATTTTACTTGTACATATCTATTCTATTTCTTTTATTTTATTTTGTTAGTATGTTTGGTTTTGTTCTCTGTCTCCCCCTTTTAGACTGTGAGCCCACTGTTGGGTAGGGACTGTCTCTATATGTTGCCAATTTGTACTTCCCAAGCACTTAGTACGGTGCTCTGCACATAGTAAGCGCTCAATAAATACAATTGATTGACTGATTGATTGACTGAATGAATTGGGGCATCCGCTCCCCCAAATGAAGGACCTTTCTGGCCTTAAGAAGTGATGAACCTAAGCGGTTGGAAGACCAAGTGTGGTTTTAGACTGTGAGCCCACTGTTGGGTAGGGACTGTCTCTAGATGTTCAATCAATCAATCAATCATATTTATTGAGCGCTTACTATGTGCAGACCACTGTACTAAGCGCTTGGGAAGTACAAATTGGCAACACATAGAGACAGTCCCTACCCAACAGTGGGCTCACAGTCTAAAAGATGTTGCCAACTTGGACTTCCCAAGCGCTTAGTACAGTGCTCTGCACACAGTAAGCGCTCAATAAATACGATTGATGATGATGATGATGCTGGTTATGAGATTTCTCCTTTTCCGACTGATTTCCCCATTCAGCTGCAGGGCCTCAACCCGCGGCGGCAAGCAAAATACAAACATGGGGCCGAAACAGTCCGGGGCGGTGGATTTCTTTAAACGGAGACCCATCGCCCTTCCGGACGGCAGAGACCCGAATGGAGTCGTTCCCCAGATATTATGTCGAAGGTAGAAAGGCGGGAGAAGGGACCTTTTGACAGTGACAGTGACAGATCTGCGATACAGCTAAGGCAGCTTCGTCACGGAGTTGGAGATCCCTTGCAAGCTTTTGCGGTGCCGCAGCCCTCCGGGCAAGATTTATGTGTGTTCCATTGGATGCAGACACGGATGCTGAGGAAATTGCATTTCAAAGGTCCGAGTTGTCTGACGTGGACACGCGGCCCGGTGAAAGTCGGATTTAGACACCACAAAGCCATCTTCACGTTGTCAGGCTGAAAGCCATGTCGCCCTTTTTCTTTTTAAACAGTATTAAATGCTCACTATGTGCCAGGCACTGCACTAAGAGCTGGAGTCGAGACAAGCTAATCAGGTTGGACACCATTCCCGTCCCGTGAGGGGATCGCGGTCTTAATCCCCGTTTTACGGATGAGGTAACTGAGGCCCGGAGAAGGGAAGTGACTTCACCAAGGTCACGCAGCAGACACGCTCTATCCACTAGGCCTCTCGTTTAGAGCTGTCCTCCTGACAGGTGCAACTGGGGAGACCGGGGTTGGGGGGGTCTTTTTTGACCCCCAACAAGGTCACCCGATGTCAAAAGGGTTTTAAACATGTGATTGACACGGGAGGAAGCAAAGTTTTCTATCTGAAGAACAGCCCAGGCTCTCCCCAACTTCTCAGCTGCCATCCATTACCCCTCTTTAATAATAATAATGATAATAATAATAATAATAATGATGGCATTTATTAAGCACTTACTATGTGCAGGGCGCTGTTCTAAGCGCTTGGGAAGTACAAGTTGGCAACATATAGAGACAGTCCCTTCCCAACAGTGGGCTCACAGTCTAGAAGGAAAGAGCCCGGGCTTTGGAGTCAGAGGTCATGGGTTCAAATCCCAGTTCCCCCAATTGTCGGCTGTGTGACTTTGGGCGAGTCACTTCACTTCTCTGTGCCTCAGTTGCCTCATCTGTAAAATGGGGATTAAGACTGTGAGCCCCCCGTGGGACAACCTGATCACCTTGTACCTCCCCAGCGGAAATCAGTGGAATTTCCTCAGTGGAAATCAATCAATCAATCAATCGTATTTATTGGTATTTATTGAGCGCTTACTGTGTGCAGAACACTTTACTAAGCGCTTGGGAAGTACACATATAGAGACAGTCCCTACCCAACAGTGGGCTCACAGTCTAGAAGGAAAGAGCCCGGGCTTTGGAGTCAGAGGTCATGGGTTCCAATCCCAGTTCCGCCAACTGTCAGCTGCGTGACTTTGGGCAAGTCACTTCACTTCTCTGTGCCTCAGTTGCCTCATCTGTAAAATGGGGATTATGACTGTGAGCCCCCCGTGGGACAACCTGATCACCTTGTACCTCCCCAGCGCTTTGTACAGTGCTCTGCGCACAGTAAGCGCTCAATAAATACGATTGATTGATTGATTGATTTCCACTGAGCCACGCTGCTTCTCTTTAACGTTCTCCTTTAACGTGCTCTGCTCTGCCCTTGCCTTGCAGGTGCTGAAAGCTTCGTCCAAGGAGAAGTATCCCCTCTTTACGTTCGTAAAGGGTCACTCCAGAGACTACGATTTCGCCTCCAGCCCCACCCACGAAGAAAACGACCTTTTCCCAGAGGACGACGCGAAAAGGTTAAAGAGATTCAGCACTGAGGAGTTCGTCTTGCTCTAAGAACGCGTCGCGTTCGGGTGCCGGCCATTGCCTCAGGAAGCTCCCGCGGACAACGGCAGAGCTCAGAAGGAAAATAAGCGACGCGGAGACCGGTCTATTTTCCTAAGGGTTTTAGAGGCGGATTTAAAAGTGGGCCCAGTCTTCCACACTCCGTGATTCCCGAAAGGGAAGCGGCCCGGGAAAGCTGTGGGCCAGTGCCAGGCGGGATGTAGGGCCGGGCCTGCCGTGGCTGGGTGGTGCACTGGTTTTCTCAGGCTCGGGGACTCATCCAATAATAATAATAATAGTTGGCATTTGTTAAGCGCTTACTATGTGCAAAGCACTGTTCTAAGCGCTGGGGAGGATACAGGGTGATCAGGTTGTCCCACGTGGGGCTCACAGTCTTCATCCCCGTTTTCCAGATGAGGGAACTGAGGCCCAGAGAAATGAAGTGACTTGCCCAAGACAAGTGGTGGAGTCGGGATTCGAACCCACGACCTCTGACTCCAAAGCCCGGGCCCTTTCCACTGAGCCACGCTGCTTCCCACAACCCGGGTCCGCAAAAACTCTCCCTTAGGCTGCTTCTTCCCCACGAGGCCCCGCAGCCCCGGCGGAGGGATCCCGTCAGGTCATCATCAGTCGTATTTATTGAGCGCTTACTGTGTGCAGAGCACTGTACTAAGCGCTTGGGAAGTACAAGTCGGCAACGCCCCGTCCGCCGTTCCGACTCCTTCCAGCCATTTTCCCGTGCGGGATTTAAGCCGCTCCCACTGACCGGGAAAAGGCGAGTAAATTGTTAATGTAACCAAAGGATAAATTTCTGGCATTGCACTGCTGCAGATGTAACCTGATCCGTCCAACAGTAATCGTTCGCCATAATCCCGGTGCAATTATATAAGCCGAATTGTGAGTTAAGGTACTACTTAGCACTATGATTTTATAATGGCTGCTCATTAAGCTTGCTGTTGAACCTTAATATGAGGTGTGAATATAAAGTATCGGCATCCCTCACCATCTTTAAAGGTTATGTTATTAGTATTAACTGTAACCAATCAAACCAGATAAAGGCGATTATGGGATGGGAGCAGTGTGTTTGTTTCACATCTCGACAGCGTCGTTTTATGAGAATTCTGCTCGTTCCGCGGCCTTTAAATCTAAACATAAAACATTCCGGGGGGGAGTGCATATAGTTGGGTGCACGCTTCCGATCCCTTCTCTGGACGTTCTCCTATTACTAAGAGTTAGCTGTGCTTGCGTTTCGAAGCGGAGATCGTTTACGAGGGAAATCTGCCTTTAGCATTTCGCTTTAACGAAAAGAAAATTCATGGTTCTCCAGGAGTAATACTGAGCTCGGAGTAGCAAACAAATGCTTTAATAAAGATGTGTGTGTGTGTGGGGGGGGGGGCGGTAAATGCCTTCGGTGTGGTTTTAATGTTGGAATTATTCTAATCCTTTCGTCTGGAAAGGCATTTTAAGCCTCCAGTGCTCGGTTCTTTCGTAATGAAAGCGGATTTTATTATCGAATTGTAAAGCAAACATTGCCCTGTTTGAGGGCATGACCGGGGCTCGGTCTGCAAACGGGCCTGGTGCCGGTGAACGTGATAGTGGTAATTGTGGTATCTGCTGAACGCCGGGATGGGCACAAGCAGATCAGATCGGACACAGTCCCTGTCCCACGCGGGGCTCACGGTCTTGATCCCCATTTTACAGGTGAGGGAACTGAGGCCCAGAGAAGTGACATGCCCAGGGTCACTCGGTAGATAAGTGGCAGAGCTGGGATTAGAACCCATGCCCTAAATCATCATCATCAATCGTATTTATTGAGCGCTGACTATGTGCAGAGCACTGTACTAAGCGCTTGGGAAGTCCAAATTGGCAACATATAGAGACAGTCCCTACCCAACAGTGGGCTCACAGTCTAAAAGGGGCTCACAGTCTAAAAGCATTTCCCTAAATGCTTGGAAAAGTACAGCTGAAGCATGAGACACATTCCCTGCCCTCGGTCATCTCATCTGTAAAATGGGGATTAAGACCGTGAGCCCCATGTGGGACGGAGACTGTGTCCAACCTGATTACTTTGTTATCTGCTTGGTGCTTAGAACAGTGCCTGGCACGTAGCAAGTGCTTAACAAATACCTTTTAAAAGAAAACAAAAAATAATCAGTGGTGTTTACTAAGCACTTACTACGTGCAGAGAAGCAGCGTGGCTCAGTGGAAAGAGCCCGGGCTTTGGAGTCAGAGGTCACGGGTTCAAATCCCGGCTCCGCCACTTGTCTGCTGTGTGACTTTGGGCCAGTCACTTCGCTTCTCTGGGCCTCAGTGACCTCATCTGCAAAATGGGGATTAAGACTGTGAGCCCCCCCGTGGGACAACCTCATCACCTTGTATCCCCCCAGCGCTTAAAACAGTGCTTTGCACATAGTAAGCGCTTAATAAAAATGCCATTATTATTATTATTATTATTATTAATAATAATTACGGTACTTGTTAAGCACTGGGTTAGATATAAAATAGTCGGGTTGGACACAATCCCCGTCCCACATAGGGCTCACCGTCTCAATCCCCATTTTCCAGAGGACAAGAGAACTGAAGTGATTTGCCCAAGGTCACACAGAGCCAGAACGAGAAATTCCCAGGCCCGCGCTCTATCCGGTCGGCCATGCTGCTTCATTATAACGATGGTATTTGTTAATCAATCAATCAATCGTATTTATTGAGCGCTTACTGTGTGCAGAGCACTGTACTAAGCGCTTGGGAAGTCCAAGTTGGCAACATCTAGAGACGGTCCCTACCCAACAGCGGGCTCACAGTCTAAAAGGGGGAGACGGAGAACAAAACCAAACACATATATACTGTTAAGCGCTTCCTCTGTGCCAGACACTGTACTAAGCACTGGGGTGGATAAAAGCAAGTCGGCTTGGAGTGCTGTACTATGCTCTTGGGAGGATACAATGCAAAGGAGTTGCATGGCGAGCTTACAGTCTGGATCCTGGCAAGAACCACCCTGTTAACTTCAGCGTTGCTTTTCGTTCAGTCTAGCTGCCCTGTCTGCAGACTCTCCGCAACAAACAATCAATCAATCAATCGTATTTATTGAGCGCTTACTGTGTGCAGAGCACTGTGTGCAGAGCTCTGTACAACACAACAGCAACGAGGCACATTCCTGTGCACAATGAGCTCAAAGTTTAGAGAGGGAGAAAGACATCAATATAAATAAATAACTAATCTATCAATCAATCAGTCATATTTATTGAGCACTCACTGTGTGCAGAGCACTGTACTAAGTGTTTGGGAAGTACAAGTTGGCAACATATAGAGATGGTCCCTACCCAACAGCGGGCTCACAGTCTAGAAGGGGTAGACGGAGAACAAAACCAAACATATTAACAAAATAAAATCAATAGAATAGATATGTACAAGTAAAATAAATAAATAAATAGAGTAATAAATATGTACAAACATATATACATATATATAAACAGTTCCAGCACAGCCTGCAGCGGCATCTGTGTACAAGTAAAATAGAGTAATAAATACGTACAAACATAGTCTAGAAGGGGGAGACAGAGAGCAAAACCAAACATATTAACAAAATAAAATAAATAGAATAGATACGTAGAAGTAAAATAAATAAATAGAGTAATAAATATGTACAGACATATACACAAATATATAAACAGTTCCAGCACAGCCTGCAGCGGCATCTGTGTACAAGTAAAATAGAGTAATAAATATGTACAAACATAGTCTAGAAGGGGGAGACAGAGAACAAAACCAAACATATTAACAAAATAAAATAAATAGAATAGATATGTACAAGCAAAATAGAGTAATAAATATGTACAAACATATATACATATATATAAACAGTTCCAGCACAGCCTGCAGCGGCATCTGTGTACAAGTAAAATAGAGTAATAAATACGTACAAACATAGTCTAGAAGGGGGAGACAGAGAGCAAAACCAAACATTAACAAAATAAAATAAATAGAATAGATACGTAGAAGTAAAATAAATAAATAGAGTAATAAATATGTACAAACATATATACAAATATATAAACAGTTCCAGCACAGCCTGCAGCGGCATCTGTGTACAAGTAAAACAGAGTAATAAATATGTACAAACATAGTCTAGAAGGGGGAGACAGAGAACAAAACCAAACATATTAACAAAATAAAATAAATAGAATAGATATGTACAAGCAAAATAAATAGAGTAATAAATATGTACAAACATATATACATATATATAAACAGTTCCAGCACAGCCTGCAGCAGCATCTGTGTACAAGTAAAATAGAGTAATAAATACGTACAAACATAGTCTAGAAGGGGGAGACAGAGAGCAAAACCAAACATTAACAAAATAAAATAAATAGAATAGATACATAGAAGTAAAATAAATAAATAGAGTAATAAATATGTACAAACATATATACAAATATATAAACAGTTCCAGCACAGCCTGCAGCGGCATCTGTGTACAAGTAAAACAGAGTAATAAATATGTACAAACATAGTCTAGAAGGGGGAGACAGAGAACAAAACCAAACATATTAACAAAATAAAATCAATAGAATAGATACGTACAAGTAAAATAAATAAATAAATAAATAGAGTAATAAATATGTACAAACATCTATACATATATATATATAAACAGTTCCAGCACAGCCTGCAGCGGCATCTGTGTACAAGTAAAATAGAGTAATGAATATGTACAAACATAGTCTAGAAGGGGGAGACAGAGAACAAAACCAAACATATTAACAAAATAAAATAAATAGAATAGATATGTACAAGTAAAATAAATAGAGTAATAAATATGTACAAACATATATATATATGTTCCAGTTCCAGCACAGCCTGCAGCGGCATCTGTGTACTAGCTTTCCAAGTGGCTTCCTTACTTCCCTAGGGAATGAGGAAATGGAAGGAGAAGGACAAGGGTTCTAGGTGACCATCACGGGCTACCCCTTTTCCGAGGCATTTTACATTTTGGGAAAACTACGCCTGCAGAGCTCAGCCCTGACTAAACTGTAGCTGAGAGGAAGGGCTGGGAAGGCATTTCATGCCTAAAACATCCCTCGGTCCTCAACGCGGATGTGAAAAACCTCAAAACGGAATCGCTGCCATCCCAGGAAGCACCCTGAGGAAATGAAAAGCGAAGCGGGGGCGGATTAATTGATCTGGCCTCTGCTACTGTGGAGAAATCATCCCAGATGAAGGCCGGGCAATCTCATGCACCTTTAATTTTCTTTTCTCGAAAATCGTCATTTGCCCGTTTGTGTGGCTTTCTGGCACTGCGTATCGCTTACTAACACGTGGTCCGAAAACTGTAATGTTACTTTGCCTCTCCAGAGCTCCAACTTGAACGAGATGAAAGGAAAGTGTGCTCCGGTTAATATCCGGGGGAGGTAGGGAAGGAGTTGTTAGAGAAAACACATTTGAATGGAATCACACCGGTCATCTGCTCTGGCCGTGGAGAATGGACATTCTGGGTTTGAAAAAGGAATGGGTTTTTGGTCTCCTAAGGAGGGGCTCATCTAGGGATGAGTCTTATCAATCAGTCAATCAATCAATCGTATTTATTGAGCGCTTACTGTGTGCAGAGCACTGTACTAAGCACTTGAGAAGTACAAGTCGGCAACACGTAGAGACAGTCCCTACCCAACAGCGGGCTCACAGTCTAGAAGGGGGAGACAGAGAACAAAACCAAACATACTGACAAAATAAATAGAATAAATATTACTGCTGACTTCTATAATAACAATAATAATGATGGCACTTATTAAGCGCTTACTATGTGCAAAGCGCTGTTCTAAGCGCTGGGGAGGTTACAAGGTGATAGGGTTGTCCCACGGGGGGCTCACAGTCTTCATCCCCATTTTCCAGATGAGGGAACTGAGGCCCAGAGAAGTGAAGTCACACAGCTGACAATTGGCAGAGCCGGATTTTGAACCCATGACCTCTGACTCCAAAGCCCGTCCTCTTTCCACTGAGCCACGCTGCTTTCTGACATGATATGACATGACATATCATGACATATCATATGACATGATATATGATATGATAATAATATATCATGATATGATAATAATAATAACTGGCATTTGTTAAGCACTTACTATGTTCCAGGCAATGTACTAAGCATTGCAGGGGGATACAAGCAAATCAGGAGGGACACAGTCCCTGTCCCACATGGGGATCACAGTCTCAATCCCCATTCTACAGATGAGGCAACTGAGGCCCACAGAAGTAAAGCGACTTGCCCAAGGTCACACAGCGGACAAGTGATGGAGCCGGAATTAGAACCCAAGACCTTCTGGTTCCCGGGCCCGGGCTCTAGCCATTAGGCCATGCTGCTTATCTGATGGTGTTCCCCGTGATGTGGTTCTTGGACTGGGGTCAGATCTCATGGGTTCAAATCCTGGCTCCGCCAACGGTCAGCTGTGTGACTTTGGGCAAGTCACTTCACTTCTCTGGGCCTCAGTTACCTCATCTGTAAAATGGGGATTAAAACTGGGAGCCCCCCTTGGGACAACCTGATTGCCTTGTTACCTCCCCAGCGCTTAGAACAGTGCTTTGCACATAGTAAGCGCTTAACAAATATCATCATCATCATTATTATTATTATCTCTTAGCAGGCTTTTTTCGGGGTAACGCAGTGTGGCCTGGGAGCAAGGGCCCAGGCTTTGGAGTCTTAGGACCTGGGTTCTAATCTGCCACTCACCCGCTCTGTGACCTTGGGCAAGTCATTTAACTTTGCACAGTTCCCTCACGTGCAAAATGGGGATTCAAAACCTGTTCTCTCTCCTATTTACAATGTGAGCCCCTTGTGGGACTTGATGATCTTATATCTACCCCAGCACTTAGTACAGTGCTTGGCACATAGTAAATTCTTAGCAAATATTATTATTTTGATTATGAATCATTATTTATTATTAAATTTATCATTAAATAATATTTTATTTAAATGAAATAATATTATTTATTATGAATTATTTATTATTATTATTTATTACGAATGAACCTTTAGGATGCCAGTTTAGCATTGCAAGACCTCTACTGAGAACCAGCTAGACAGTTGTCTTCTGTCGATAAGGCCAAGCTCAAATAATAATAATAATAATAATAATAATTATTATTATTATTATAAATCCCTGAAGCAAGAAGTGATTTTTCTTTCCTCTTGCTTGCTCTGGAGGTCCTGGATATTCTGGTTTGGGATCTCTTTTGAAGACTGAGATTGTTTTCAAGTCGGGACAGGGGGTAAACACGGTCAATAAGGCTGATGAATGATCTCCCTCAGCCCGAAACAATGGGAAGTCAGAGAGGACGGGATGCTGAAATAATAATGATAATAATGATGGCATTTATTAAGCGCTTAGTATGTGCAAAGCACTGTTCTAAGCGCTGGGGAGGTTACAAGGTGATCAGGTTGTCCCACGGGGGGCTCAAAAGTCTTCATCCCCATTTTACAGATGAGGGAACGGAGACACAGAGAAGTTAAGTCACCTGCCCAAAGTCACACAGCTGACTAGTGGCGGAGCCGGGATTCGAACCCATGACCTCTGACTCCAAAGCCCGGGCTCTTTCCACGGAGCCACGCTGCTTCTGTAGAAGCAGAGATAGGTGTTCTGCGAGAAATTGCACTGGGGAAGATGGACCTTGAGTGTAGCCACCAGGCTCCAGATTAGCCCATTAACATTTCAGAAATGAATTTTTAAAAATTCTTGATGTGATTTTTGGTGGGTAAGGCTTTCCCTTCCCTCCCCCTCCAGAGATTCGACGCCTTCAATCCCCTTTGGTCGTGATGTTAATGAACTGCAGGCATCCTCAAAGTTATCATTTGCTGAGTGACTTTGAGCAAAAAGATCCTTTACTGTCTAAGATACAGAACTCTCTATGGATTGCCCCTGCAAGGTAGCCATAGTTTTGCCTTTATATTCACCAAATCAATCAATCGTATTTATTGAGCGCTTACTACGTGCATAGCACTGTACTAAGCGCTTTAACCAAAACCTTGCCATCTTCAGAAGGTTAAAAAGTAAGGTCCCAGGCCGAGCTCCCTTTTTCCTCTCCTCCTCCCCCCGCCGCCCTACCTCCTTCCCCTCCCCACAGCACCTGTGTAAATATTTTTACAGATTTATAATAATAATAATAATAATGGCATTTATTAAGCACTTACTATGTGCAAAGCACTGTTCTAAGCGCTGGGGAGGTTACAAGGTGATCAGGTTGTCCCACGGGGGGCTCACAGTCTTCATCCCCATTTTACAGATGAGGTAACTGAGGCACAGAGAAGTGAAGTGACTTGACCAAAGTCACACAGCTGACAATTGGCGGAGCCGGGATTTGAACCCATGACCTCTGACTCCAAAGCCCGGGCTCTTTCCACTAAGCCATGCTGCTTCTCTATTTATTCAGATTTATTACTCTGTAATAAATAGTACATATTTACTATTCTATTTATTTTGTTAATGATGTGCCTTTAGCTTTAATTCTATTTCTTCTGACGACTTGACACCTGTCCACATGTTTTGTTTTGTTGCCTGTCTCCCCCTTCTAGACTGTGAGCCCACTGTTGGGTAGGGACCATCTCTACATGTTGCCAACTTGTACTTCCCAAGCGCTTAGTACAGTGCTCTGCACACAGTAAGCGCTCAATAAATACGATTGATTGATTGATTGACTGATTGTGAGCCCGTTGGTGGGTAGGGGCCGTCTCTATATGTTGCCGACTTGTACTTCCAAAGTGCTTAGTACAGTGCTCCGCACACAGGAAGCGCTCAATAAATACGATTGAATGAATAAGGTCATATCTAGATCAGCTCCCTTAATTAATCAATCATATTTATTGAGCGCTTACTATATCAGCGCTTGGGAGAGTACAACACAACAGAATTACCAGACACATTCCCTGCCCATAAATACCATCGCAAGACAAGATGCACTTTACGAAAATCTCAACGGCATTTATCCCACTGGGATTAATTGGGTGTTGATGTGTACTATGTGCCAAAGCACTGTGCTAAGTGCTGGGATAGATACACGATAATCAGACTGGATAAAGTCTCTGTTCAGGCTCACAGTCTAGAAGGGGGAGACAGAGAACAAAACAAAACATACTAACAAAATAAAATAAATAGAATAGATATGTACAAGTAAGAGTGTGCCTCCTCTCCCCTCTGTGCGTCTGGAAGATAAGAATGAGAGGCAAGATAGATTTGAAAAGTACTTGAGTAACAAATCCTACAGACCCATGAAGAGAGGGGAGAAAAGGAGCAGGATTCAGAGAGGGAACCCGTCACTAAAAGAGGGGAGAATTCAGCAAAACACTTTGAGTACAAATACTTAGAAGCAAGACATCTCTCAGCGAAGGGAAAAGAGGGAGGAAAGTAAATTTGGTTTTCTAAATTTTAGGAGACTAAATATTCCTTGGTCTATTCTCCAAGGTTGTATATCCACTAGTAGTGACCATTTAGCAACACTCTTTGCTCTGATTTTAGCCCATAAATCAGTTAATCATATTTTTTGACGACTTACTCTGTGCAGAGCACTGTACTAAGCACTTGCGACAGTACAACAGAGTTGGCAGGCACAATCCCTGCCGAAAACAAGCTTTTAGTCTAGAGGGGATAGTCTTCTAACCCACTGTCTTCTGCTGCCTGGATGAAATCTTCATTAATTAAATTTAATGAGTGCCTAGTATTTGTAGGGGAAACAGTACGGCGTAATGGATAGAGCACCTGCCTGGGAGTCAGAAGGTCATGGGTTCTAATCCTGCCTCCGCCACTTGTCTGCTCTGTGCCCTTGGGCTAGTCACTTCACTTCTCTGTGCCTCAGTGACCCCATTTGTAAAATGGGGATTAAGACCGTGAGCTCCATGTGGGACACGGACTGTGTCCAACTGACTTGGTTGTATTCACTCCGGCGCTTAGTACAGTGCTTAACAAATATCATAATTATTAGTGTAGTATGTGCTTGCAGAACAGGAGAAGGATAAAAACCCATCCCCTCTTCTCAGTATACTTACTAACTAATGGGGAAAACAAGGAGCCATAGGTGGTTGAAAATACAGTAATTAAGAACATGAACAGATTTTTAAAAATCACGAAATCAAACACAAATTAACGGATAAATGATCCAAAGGGCTAAAAAGGCTGAAACGACAGTACATCCACATTGTGCTTTAGTTAGAATCTTAAACTTGTTTAAAAGCCAAAGCACTTTTGCAAGGCTTTCATGGTTATTTAGAGTCCCTCTAACCTATAAATTTTGAAAACTGTTATATTTAGAGACAGTTTTGCAGATACATTTTGAGAGTCAGCATTTGCCTCTACTTTCACAAGCTCTCCGGACATTATTGGTGGCGAGCAGCAGTTCAAGACGGTCCCCTTCCGTGGTTATAAAATTTCCCCTCTCCTCCTGATGACAAGAAGAATTTGTTTATGTGGAAAGGACACTAAGAATACCTGCATGTTACAATTCAGGAAGAGAAACGGCCTCTCTGAAATCACCCCCGCCTTCCGAGAATCTCAATCTCCCCAAAACTAAACACGTCACTGGCCCACATCCTGGGCCTTGTCCGAAACCAGAAGACTCATAGTCCTTCGTGTAAACCATTAGAAAAATGACCCACAAAATGGGTCGATGGTATTTACTGAGCGCTTACTACGACCAGAGCCCTGGGTTCTTGGGAGAGTACAACACAACAGAATTAGCGGATGAGTTCCCTGCCCATAACGAACCCAATATGTTACACATGTGTAGCTCCCTGTGGGCAAGAAATGTGTTACTTATTTCTGTTGTACTTCCCAAGCACTTAGTACAGGGTATTGCCCCTAATGAGTACTCAATAAATACCACTGCTACTACTAAAATAACTTGATCGATGGAAAAGTGGATAATATAGCCAAAGCGTCTTTACCTAAACCTCTTACGAATGGTCTGGGGAAGGAACTGAGGGAGTGGACTTGCATTTCTAGATCACACTGAATCAGGCAGAAGTCCTAACCCTTCAAAAGCTCCGAAGAAAATTCAAAATAGTACTTGCTAAGCACTGATTATTCAGTCACTCATTCATTTATTCAATCGTATTTATTGAGCGCTTACTGTGTGCAAAGCACTGTACCACGCACTTGGGAGAGTACAGCACAACAGCAACGAGGCACATTCCTGGGCACAATGAGCTCAAAGTTTAGAGAGGGAGACAGACATCAATATAAATAACCAATCAATCAATCGTATTTATTGAGCGCTTACTGCATGCAGAGCACTGTACTAAGCGCTTAGGAAGTACAAGTTGGCAACATATAGAGACGGTCCCTACCTAACAGTGGACTCACAGTCTAGAAGGGGGAGACAGACAACAAAACCAAACATACTAACAAAATAAAATAGAATAGATATGTACTAGTAAAATAAATACTAAATCATCATCATCATCAATCGTATTTATTGAGCGCTTACTGTGTGCAGAGCACTGTACTAAGCGCTTAGGAAGTCCAAGTTGGCAACATATAGAGACAGTCCCTACCCAACAGTGGGCTCACAGTCTAAAAGGGGGAGACAGAGAACAAAACCAAACATACTAACAAAATAAAATAAATAGAATAGATATGTACAAGTAAAATAAATAATAAAAGATACATACCATATGTATAAATGGTATGTAGAACAGTGCCAAGAGAGGGAGACAGACATCAATATAAATAACTTAATTGATAAATAAATAAAAGATACATACCATATACATAAATGGTATGTAGAAACAGTGCCAAGCACTGTTCTAAGCGCTGGAGTAGATACAAGACAATCACGGTGGACACGGTTCCTGTCGCACATGAGGCTCACAGTCTTAATCTGCATGTTTACAGATCAATCAATCGTATTTATTGAGCGCTTACTGTGTGCAGAGCACTGTACTAAGCGCTTGGGAAGTCCAAGTTGGCAACATATAGAGACAGTCCCTACCCAACAGTGGGCTCACAGTCTAAAAGCTGAGGCAACTGAGGCCCAGAGTTGTGAAGCGACTTCCCCAGGGTCACACAACAGACGTGTGGCAGAGCCGGGATTAGAACCCTTATTAGAACCCGGGATTAGCGCTTAATAATTGCCATTATTATTATTAACCAGGCCCTTCTAACTCCCAGGCTCGGACTCTAATAATGATAATGATCGCATTTATTAAGCGCTTACTATGTGCAAAGCACTGTTCTAAGCGCTGGGGACGTTACAAGGTGATCAGGTTGTCCCACGGGCGGGGGCTCACAGTCTTCATCCCCATTTTACAGATGAGGTCACTGAGGCGCAGAGAAGTGAAGTGACTTGCCCAAAGTCGCACAGCTGACAAGTGGCGGAGCCGGGATTTGAACCCATGACCTCTGACTCCAAAGCCCGGGCTCTTTCCACTGAGCCAGGCTGCTTCTCCATCCACTATCCACTCTATCCCCTAAGCCATACGGCTTCTCAAAATGACCGTAGGAAATTGGAAACAGAGTTATTGCCTCATCTGTAAAATGGGGATTAAAACTGTGAGCCCCCCGTGGGAGAACCTGATCACCTTGTAACCTCCCCAGCGCTTAGAACAGTGCTTTGCACATAGTAAGCACTTAACAAATGCCATCATTATTGTTATTCAAGCATATGGAGGGCTCTTATGAGGAAAACGCCACTCACGCCCACAACAAGAGGTGTGGGCTTACAATAGTTCCAGGAGAGAGTTTAGCTGAAAGTGTAGAAAGATTTCTTGGCAGCCTGGGGTATATTAATATTAGCGCAGGAAACTGAGGGAAGTTATGGAGACTCTATTAATAATAATGGCATTTGTTAAGCGCTTACTATGTGCAAAGCACTGTTCTAAGCGCTGGGGGGGGGGATACAATGGGATCAAGTTGTCCCACATGGGGCTCACAGTCTTAATCCCCACTTTACAGATGAGGTAACCGAGGGTCAGAGAAGTTAAGTGGCTTGCCCAAGGTCACACAGCAGACCTGTGGCCGAGTCAGGATTTGAACCCATGACCTCTGACTCCAAAGCCCATGCTCTTCCCGCTGAGCCATGATTCTCTAGGGATTTTTGGAGGGGTGGGGGGAATCAGCGTGGTCTAGCAGAGAGAGCTGGGACTTGGGAGTCAGTAGGACCTGGGTTCTAATTCTGGAGGTGCCAGTTGCTTGCTGTGTGACCTTGGGCAAGTCACTTCACTTTTCTGTGCCTCAGTTTCCTCAACTGTAAAACGGGGATATGTTCTCCTGCCAACTTAGACTGTGAGCCCACACGGGACAGGGACTGTGTTGGACCTAATTGCGATGGACCTACCCCGGTGCTTAGAACAGAGAAGCAGCGTGGCTCAGTGGGAAGAGCCCAGGCTTTGGAGTCGGAGGTCACGGGTTCAAATCCCTGCTCCGCCAATTGTCAGCTGGGTGACTTTGGGCAAGTCACTTCACTTCTCTGGGCCTCAGTGACCTCATCTGGAAAATGTGGATTAAGACTGTGAGCCCCCCTGGTGGGACAACCTGATCACCTTGTAACCTCCCCAGCGCTTAGAACAGTGCTTTGCACATAGCGCTTAATAAATGCCATCATTATCATTATTATTAGTAGTAGTAGGCTCTTAGCAAATACTATAAAAAAAAAAAGGACATATGGCCCCAAGTACAGATAAACTTTGGGGGTACCATCCAGTTCTTTCATGTTTTTGATGCTTAGTACAGTGTCCTTTCCTCATGGGAGTATCGTGACCTTACAGCTAGAGAGAGGCCCAGGGACCTCAAGGCTCTCCTTCTATCATGAGCCCGTCATTGGGTAGGGACCGTCTCTATGTGTTGTCGACTTGTGCTTCCCAAGCGCTTAGTGCAGTGCTCCGCACACAGTAAGCGCTCAATAAATACGACTGAATGAATGAATTTGCACCCTCTTAGATTCTCTGAGATGATGAGTCCTGTTTGCGAGGCTGTAAGCTTCCTGTGGGCAGGGGACATGCCTGTTATATTGTTGTGTGGCACTCTCCCAAGCGCTTAGGACAGTGCCCTGTGCCCGGTAAGCGCTCAATAAATAGGACTGATTGACAGGAACTGCCTCTGATCTGACCGCGTCTTGATGGTTTATTGCTTATCTACATTCGTTCATTCATTCAATCGTATTTATTGAGCGCTTATTGTGTGCAAAGCACTGTACTTGTACATTTCTATCCTATTTATTTTATTTTGTTGGTATGTTTGGTTTTGTTCTCTGTCTCCCCCTTTTAGACTGTGAGCCCACTGTTGGGTAGGGACTGTCTCTATGTGTTGCCAATTTGTACTTCCCAAGCGCTTAGTACAGTGCTCTGCACATAGTAAGCGCTCAATAAATACGACTGATTGATTGATTGTACCAAACACTTGGGAGAGGATAACATAGCAATAAGCAGACAGGCCCTGCCTAAAGCGAGCTTACAGTCTATACCAGTCTATACAGTCTATAGTAAGCGCTTAACAAATGCTATTATTATTATTATTATTATTATTACCAGTACTTAGCACAGTGCTTGGCACAAAGAAAGCACCGTAATATAGCAGGTATTGTATCTTGATTTTTCTAAGAGCGGGCAACATCAAGACAGTCGTCTGGTCGACCCATCAGGTTCTTGAAGGGGCTTCAAGCAGATGGAAACGGCGGTGAACCCCCAAACCCCCGAATCTTCCAATTGAGCGCGTTCTTCAGGCCTTCCCGTTTCAGGAGCGATCCGCTGTTTTTCACGCCAATACAAATTCTCGGATTAATAGGAGCACAGCCCCGAGCTTCTCCATCCGCATGGGAAAAAGTTACTCGTTCGACGGTAAACAAAGAACAGAAGAATCGATTCACTTTTAAAAAAAGATGGTATGAAGCAACAGCGGAATCATTTTCATTGTAACCCCCTAACTCTGGCCATCAGTAAGATCATTTGTGTTCCGTTTTTAGGAGACGGGTTACTCAAGAGTACATAGAGCATTAGAAATGCAAAACATGACCGCATGTTCTCAGGATTTTGTCAGTGTTACATGAAAGGGCGCTTGTCCTGGGATGGGCAGCTCTGAGGGTATTCTCTGTTCCGAGTGTATTTACAGAGATGTATGAATATTTGATTAATGAGTCATGGTCTCTGGAGAAATTTAATAACTGTACTGCCGCACAAAGCCCGCTCCTTAAAAGTTAACACAGCTGCCAATAGTGTCATTGACACTGGAGCCCTTTCTGAATCTAATATATTCTCGGGAGTAAATTCCTGGGTTAAAAAGGGATCTATGAGAGACATTATTCAGTTATCTGTCTTGAGTGGTCGCAAGCTCAATTTACAGTCCCTGATTTGTAAAGATTTTTCCAGTGGAAAGAAGCAGTGATTGGAGAGCGATAAAAGCTACTTTTTGTGCAGTTGCTTTAATGGAAGTTAGTTAAATCAGAAGTTTTTTTTTTTCCCCAAGGTTTTTTTTTTTTTTTCAAATTGCTTTCTGTTACGGGTCACACTTTTAACACAAAAAGCCTTACCCCAACAGTGATACGGCAGGACACGTCTGCTCTTTACACAGTTTATTACCTCCAAAACTACTACTCGAACAAGCCGGGGAGGTAGAAGTTGTCAAACGGACACTAGATTGTGAGCGTGCAGACAAAATGCCTACCCGGATTCCGCGGTTTCGATTCATCGTCAAATGCGATGTCACATTTTCGGGAATAATCGACTGCTAGTTTACGCTTTTTCCGACCCTTTTTGTTCCTCCTACCTGGATAGAGCCAACTCTTCTTTGCAAAGTTAGGGAGCTACTTCAGCGACGTTCCTTCGCTTGAACTACTTTCCGTAACGGAGGAAAATGTCAAAAAAAAGACCAATTTAGTGCAGGGGGTTTCGCTGGAAGCTTTTAACTGCAGGTTCGAATTATCCAGGCTCTGCAGAAATTCCTGCAACACTTTTCCTCAGGGCCACAATGCATTACAGCAGACTTATAATGAAGCTGCTATAAAATCTCTGGTAATTAAGGGGGATTTGACAGTAATTGCACCAGTGAATCAACTTAATTATTACCTGCTTCAAAGAGAGCTAACCTGATGTTATAATCTAACCTTTCCTACTTTTAAAATGAGAGATTAAACAAGTATACGTAGCATTTAGGAATTGAACCTGTTGAGAGGGAATTGCACCCGTGTACTCCTCTCCACCTAGTCCCAGTGGAACCACGGGCAACGTTCCCTTACGATACATGAAGGAGAATCCATTTTGCTGGAAACGGAGGTTATCCCACATCCCAGTGGAAGGGATTTTATTTTCGGGATGGCCAGTAGCCCTAAAAACCACCACCCCAAGCGGTTCCCCCCCCATTATGCCTGAATCCACGTTTCCGGAAAGCGCCTGGAAAAAATGAAAAGATCACCATGCAGCGTGGCCTACTGCTTAGAGCCCCGGCTTGAGAATCAGAGGCCCTGGGTTCTAATAATAATAATAATAATGGCATTTATTAAGCGCTTACTATGTGCAAAGCACTGTTCTAAGCGCTGGGGAGGTTCCAAGGTGATCAGGCTGTCCCACGGTGGGCTCACAGTCTTCATCCCCATTTTACAGATGAGGTCATCCCGGCTCTGCCACTTGTCTGGCGTGTGACCTTGGGTAAGTCACTTCACTTCCCCGTGCCTCAGTCCCTGCCGACTGTATGCTCCGTTTGGGCAGGAAATATGTCTGCTACATTGCTATACTGTATTCAGAAGCAGCGTGGCTCTGTGGAAGGAGCCCGGGCTTTGGAGTCAGAGGTCATGGGTTCAAATCCCAGCTCCACCAACTGTCAGCTGTGTGATTTGGGGCAAGTCACGTCACTTCTCTGGGCCTCAGTTACCTCATCTGTAAAATGGGGATGTAGACTGTGAGCCCCCCGTGGGACAACCTAATTACCTTGTAACCTCCCCAGCACTTAGAAGAGTGATTTGCACATAGTAAGCACTTAATAGATGCCATTAAAAACAACAACTGTCTAACGGCAACAATAATTCCTACCCCTACATACTTCAGGGTCATCGTGTGGATTAAAATGAGATCTCTGATGAAAAAAGCAGATCGTTGTGGGCAGGAAATGGGTCCACCAACTCTTTTTGTATTGTACTCTCCAAAGCGCTTAGTACAACGCTCTGCACACAGTCAGCGCTCAATAAATACAATTGATTGATAGATTAAAGCACTTGGGAAATAAATGAAGTTGCCTCTACAAATTCAAGTACTCTCCAAAGCGCTTAGTACAACGCTCTGCACACAGTCAGCGCTCAATAAATACGATTGATT
The DNA here is from genome assembly GCF_015852505.1 of Tachyglossus aculeatus. Lineage (NCBI taxonomy): Eukaryota > Metazoa > Chordata > Mammalia > Monotremata > Tachyglossidae > Tachyglossus > Tachyglossus aculeatus. Next base: position 2,838,456 of record NC_052075.1, read on the forward strand.
GATTGATTAAAGCATTTGGGAAAAAAATGAAATTGCCTCTACAAATTCAAGGTATTTGGGGTTTGAAGCTTTTAGTTACAACTCAGGAAGAGATCTCGGAGTCATAATTGACGGATCTTTTGGGTCACGGGTTCAATATGCAACAGCAGCAGCAGCCAAAAGACTTATGAGTTGCTTGGGGATCCTGAGGAAAGGGTAGAAAATGAAACTTTGCCTCTGGGTAAGACAGTGGACTCCCCCACTTAAATAAAATACCAGTTTCTTCCTCCCTTTTGGACTGTGAGCCCCACGCGGAACAAGGGACTGTCTGATTATCTTGCTTCTGCCCCATTGCGACTACAGAAGCAGCGAAGAAGCGAGGCTCGTGGCTTGGTGGAAAGAGCCCGGGCTTCGGAGTCAGAGGACGTGGGTTCTAATCCCGGTTCCGCCACTTGTCAGCTGTGTGACTCCGGGCAAGTCACTTCACTTCTCTGTGCCTCAATTACCTCATCTGGAAAATGGGGATTGAGACTGTGTGGGACAACCTGATCACCTTGTGACCTCCCCAGCGCTTGGAACAGTGCTTTGCACATAATAAGCGCTTAATAAATGCCATTATTATTATTATTAAACCCTCATTTTATATGTGCACTTGGATCTGTAGTCTTTAAGCGTTTGATATTCAGCCCAACAGCACTTCCCCTGACTAGGCCCTCATTTCCTCTTCTTCTCCGTTCCGAGTCACCCTTATACTTTGTACATATTTATTACTCTATTTATTTATTTTACTTGTACATATCTATTCTATTTATTTTATTTTGTTAGTAGGTTTGGTTTTGTTCTCTGTCTCCCCCTTTTAGACTGTGAGCCCACTGTTGGGTAGGGACTGTCTCTCTATGTTGCCAATTTGTACTTCCCAAGCACTTAGTACAGTGCTCTGCACATAGTAAGCGCTCAATAAATACGATTGATGATGATGATGATGATTATTAAACCCTCATTTTATATGTGCACTTGGATCTGTAGTCTTTAAGCGTTTGATATTCAGCCCAACAGCACTTCCCCTGACTAGGCCCTCATTTCCTCCTCTTCTCCGTTCCGAGTCACCCTTATACTTTGTACATATTTATTACTCTATTTATTTATTTATTTTACTTGTACATATCTATTCTATTTATTTTATTTTGTTAGTAGGTTTGGTTTTGTTCTCTGTCTCCCCCTTTTAGACTGTGAGCCCACTGTTGGGTAGGGACTGTCTCTATATGTTGCCAACTTGGACTTCCCAAGTGCTTAGTACAGTGCTCAGCACACAGTAAGCGCTCAATAAATGCCATTATTATTATTATTATTATTATTATTATTAAACCCTCATTTTATATGTGCACTTGGATCTGTAGTCTTTAAGCGTTTGATATTCAGCCCAAAATCACTTCCCCTGACTAGGCCCTCATTTCCTCTTCTTCTCCGTTCCGAGTCACCCTTATACTTTGTACATATTTATAACTCTATTTATTTATTTATTTTACTTGTACATACCTATTATTTTATTTTGTTAGTAGGTTTGGTTTTGTTCTCTGTCTCCCCCTTTTAGACTGTGAGCCCACTGTTGGGTAGGGACTGTCTCTATATGTTGCCAATTTGTACTTCCCAAGCGCTTAGTACAGTGCTCTGCACATAGTAAGCGCTCAATAAATACAATTGATGATGATGATGATGATGATTATTAAACCCTCATTTTATATGTGCACTTGGATCTGTAGTCTTTAAGTGTTTGATATTCAGCCCAACAGCACTTCCCCTGACTAGGCCCTCATTTTCTCTTCTTCTCTGTTCTGAGTCACCCTTATACTTTGTACATATTTATTACTCTATTTATTTATTTTACTTGTACATATCTATTCTATTTATTTTATTTTGTTAGTAGGTTTGGTTTTGTTCTCTGTCTCCCCCTTCTAGACTGTGAGCCCACTGTTGGGTAGGGACCATCTCTATATGTTGCCAACTTGTACTTCCCAAGCGTTTAGTACAGTGCTCTGCACACAGTAAGCGCTCAATAAATACGACTGATTGATTGATTGATTAGACCAGTGCTTGGCACAGAGAAGCAGCGTGGCTCAGTGGAAAGAGCCCGGGCTTGGGAGTCAGAGGTCATGGGTTCTAATCCCAGCTCTGCCACATGTCTGCTGTGTGACCTTGGGCAAGTCACTTAACTTCTCTGAGCCTCAGTTACCTCATCTGTAAAATGGGGATGAAGACTGTGAGCCCCACGTGGGACAACCTGATCATCTTGTATCCCCCCCCAGCGCTTAGAACAGTGCTTTGCACATAGTAAGCACTTAACAAATGCCATCATTACTATTATTATTAGTAGTAGTAGTTATAAGCGGTTAACAAACACCATCATCATTATTATTATCATTATTACAGTGTTTGGCATAGAGTAAGTGCTTTAAAGTATTATTATCATTATTACTATTATTATTAAAGGTAGAGGTTAAATAGTGGCTAACTCTTGGTTACCCATGGCCGTAAGAGAGAGCTGGCCTGGCTAACTAAAATCCCTAGGCGAATTCTCAAAATCCAACCTTTGCCCAACCGGATATAATTTTGGATCTACGAAAAAGGAACGCAGATTGGTTTGACTGCCATTTCCTTTCATTTCCGGCTCTGGAGTCGGAGGTCCTGGGTTCAAATCCCGGCTCCGCCACTTGTCAGCTGTGCGACTCCGGGCAAGTCACTTGGCTCCTCTGTGCCTCAGTTCCCTCACCTGTAAAATGGGGATGAAGACTGTGAGCCCCCCGTGGGACATCCTGATCACCTTATAACCTCCCCAGCGCTTAGAACAGTGCTTTGCACATAGTAAGCGCTTAATAAATGCTATCATTATTATTATTATTATTTGTTTGCTAGGCAATTACCACGTGCCAGGCACCATTCTAAGAGCTGGGGTGGAAACCAGCCAATTGGGTCGGACCCTCTCCCTATCCCACGGGGGGCTCACAGTCTCCATCCCCATTTTGCAGATGAGGGAACTGAGGCACAGGGGAGTTAAGTGACTCGCCCAGGGTCATGCGAGTGACTAACTAACGCCCTGCCGCTCCTCTATGTGTATCTTCAAGTGCTGAGTATAGGTGTGATCGAATAAATAAGAGCTAAGGATGGCTAGTGTTAGCTGAACTAGATTTTATTCAGTCTTGTGACCTCTATGGTTCAGCTCGAGGGGAAACTGTTGCTGGAAAGACAGAAGCAGAGGCCCCCTGAGTTACAAAGGCCACCTGTCTTGAAAAATACAGTCACACAGCAGACCAGTCTCAATTATCTGGGGAGACAGGAGGGAGAGGAACAAACTGGAGAGTTCAAATCTTGGGACTTTCCAAACCTCATCTTAGCCAATACTTTGCAATCTCCGTCCGACCCAGCCGCTTCCCAGAACGGCTAAAAATAGGAAATCTGATGGACTGGGGTTTCATCTCCCTTCTTTTCCCCCCTGCCGAACGGGCTTCCAAACAGTGAAGTGGCCAGAGGCAGAATGCCAGACAGGGAAGAAAAGACTCTCAGTAATCCACCAACCGGATCCCGGAGAAGCCCCGCTCTTCGACCCCGAAACCTTCACCGGTATCACTGGAATTTCAGCCGTTAGACCCTCTCAGGAAGTTGGTTCATCCCCCTGATCCCAGATTCCTATACCGGGGAATGGAGGAATAATCCCTCAGGGGGTAGCCTGGGATTTCTTTATTCCAGCCCTGTCGGTCTGTTCAGAACTATTCTTTTCTTTCCTTTTAAAAGCGGACCAGGCCTTAAACCACGTAGGAGAATCTCAGATGATGGCAGATCTGGTTGATATTTAGCTCCCTTCCTTGGCCTTTTTTTGGGGGGTAGGGGAAGGGCAGGGAGGGAAGGAGTGCCAAAGGGGCAGAGTAGCCTAGTGGAAAGAGCATCAAACTGGGAGTTAGGAGACCCAAGTGCTAGTCCCAGCTCTGAGCCTCAGTTTCCCCATCTGAGAAATGGGGATAAGGTACCTGCTCACCTTACCTTTTAGATTCTGAGATTCCTTTTAGATTTCGCTTCCTTGGGTGGGCCAAGGATTGATTATATTGGATCCCCTTAAAAATACCACCACAATAACGATAGTGAGTGAAATTGAGTGTGGCCTGGGTGGCTTGGGAATCAAATAAAGGGTCTCTTCCAACTGATGCACGGTGCACTGCTATCATTTGTTTAAGTCCCTGAATTGAACATTAGATGATCCGTCAAACTTGGGAGCTTAGAAAGTCGATCGTCTGAGCTAATTGACATGGATGAGCAAGAACGAGTAATTGAACAAAATTAGAACTGGGCTATCTGGGCTAGGCGCTGGTTTCATTTTGTTCATTTACCAGGACTTTTGAGGGGAAAAAGAGCCAAACCAGCCTCAGGCCAAGGAAACCTGTCTAAGATAACAGATGTTCAGGTTTTCTTCCACCTTTCCCTCTCCATCTTTCTGGAAGCTGGAGACAGAGAATCTTCCCCCTGCACGCGGATTATTCTGAAGTACCTGGTTCCATGGCTGAGGGTGAATTCACTCGTTCATTCATTCACTCAAACGTACCTATTGAGCGCTTTCTGTGTGCTACCACTGTACTGAACGCTTGGGAGAGAACACTATAATAATAAATAGACACAATCCCTGCCCACAGCGAGCTTAATTCCATCCACCTCCTAAAGACTTGGGAAGACACCCCTCTGATTTCTCCATCTACACTGTAAATTCCTTGAGGGCTGTGATTGTGACTGCCAACTCTATTGTACTGTAATCTCCCAAGAGTTTAGTACAGTGCTCTACACACAGTAAGCGCTCAATAAATATCACTGACTGATTGGTTGACTGATTTCTACCAAACTGCCCTCTGGATTGGGGTTCAGGGCAGTGGGACTCTGGTTGCAGTGATACTTACAATAATTGTGGTATTTGTTAAGCGCTTACTATGTGACAGGCACTGTGCTAAGTGCTGGGGCAGATACGAGGCAAATGGATTGTATGTAGTCCACGGCCCACATAGGACTCCCAGTTCCAACCCCCATTTTACAGATGAGGTAACTGAGGCACGGAGTGAAGTGACTTGTCCAAGGTCACACAGCAGACAAGTGACAGAATCAGGATTAGAACCCAAGTCCTTCTGACTCCGAGGCCTGAGTTCTATCCACAAGGCCACGCTGCTTCGCTAGGTGATGTTTCATCTTGTTGCTACTTTAGGAGGCCAGGAGACCCTCCAAAACAACCCTTCTAGAAGTAGTAATAATAATAATAATAATAATGGTATTTATTAAGTGTTTACTATGTGCCAAGCACTCTTCTAAGTGCTGGGGTAGATACAAGGTAATTCCATTCATTCCATTCAATCGTATTTATTGAGCGCTTACTGAGTGCAGAGCACTGTACTAAGCGCTTGGGAAGTCCAAGTCGGCAACATATAGAGACGGTCCCTACCCAACAGTGGGCTCACAGTCTAGAAGGGGGAGACAGACAACAAAACATATTAACAAAATAAAATAAATAGAATAAACATGTACAAATAAAATAAATAGAAATCCGGTTAGCCCTTGTTCATTCATTCATTCATTCATTCAATCGTATTTATTGAGCACTTACTGTGTGCAGAGCACTGTACTAAGCACTTGGGAAGTACAAGTTGGCAACATATAGAGATGGTCCCTACCCAACAGTGGGCTCCTTGTTGGGGCTCACAATCTTAATCCCCATTTTACAGATGCGGTAATGGGGCGCAGGGAAGTTAAGTGGCTTGCCCATGGTCACACAGCAGAGAAGTGGCAGAGCCAGGATTAGAACCCAAGTCCTCGGACTCCAAGGCCTGGGATCTTGCCACTAAACCACACTGCTCCATCACAACAGCCGCAAAGCTGATTCTTCAATGGAAGGGTCTAGGGAATCGACTTCCTGGGGGCCCTATCTTAGCCCCATACTGGTGGAACTCTATTTGGTGGAAATACTGGTGGTGACTCTCGAAGCCAATGGAGGCAGATGTGACCTTAGGGATGGAGCTGAAACCAATCAATCAATTCATGGTATTTTTTGAGAAGCAGCGTGGCTCAGTGGAAAGAGCCCGGGCTTGGGAGTCAGAGGTCGTCGGCTCAAATCCCGGCTCCGCCAATTGTCAGCTGTGTGACTTTGGGCAAGTCACTTCACTTCTCTGGGCGTCAGTTCCCTCATCTGTAAAATGGGGATTAAGACTGTGAGCCCCCGTGGGACAACCTGATCACCTTGTAACCTTCCCAGCGCTTAGAACGGTGCTTCGCACATAGTAAGCGCTTAATAAATGCCACCATTATTATTAATATTATTATCAGCTGTGTGACTTTGGGCAAGTCACTCAGCTTCTCTGAGCCTCAGTTACCTCATCTGTAAAATGAGGATTAAGACTGTGAGCCCCCTTTGGGACAAACTGATCACCTTGTATCCCCCCCCAGCACTTAGAACAGAGCTTTGCACATAGTAAGCCCTTAACAAATGCCATCATTATTATTATTATTGGGTGCTTACTAGGTGCCCGACACACCAGCTTCCTTGCTTTGGGCTATGAACAGTTTTTGCCAGTTTCCCATTTCATATTTGTCAGTCAGTCAGTCAGAGAGCTTATTGTATGTAGGGCGCCATACTAAGTGCTTGGGAGAGGACAATATGACAATAAACTGACACGTTCCCTGCCCTTAAGAAGCTTACAGTCTACAGGGGGGAGGCAGACATTAATTTCAATAAATAAATTACAGATATGCAGGTTAAGTGCTGTGGGGCTAGGAAGAAAGGTGAATAAAGGGAACAATTCAGGGCGACGCAGAAGGGAGTGGGCGAAGAGGAAAGGAGGGCTTAGTCAGGGAAGGCCTCTTGGAGGAGATGGGCCTTCAATAATGCTTTGAACGGAGGGGAGAGTCATTGTCTGTTGGATATGAGGAGGGAGGGCGATCCAGGCCACAGGCCAGAATATTTACAAACTCTGTCTCTTCTGGAAGCTTCCTCCTCACACCAGCTGAAGCAGACTGAATTTTCTTAGCATTTTATTATCCATGGTCAGTTTGCAGCCCAGGTCAATCCAGACTACACCCAGGCAATATTCCACTTTCCTGCCCTAATGACCTGAACACTAGGAGACAAGCGCCAGATCTCTCTGGATCGATTAACCAGTCAATCAGCTAATCAACCAATGGCACTTACTGAATGCTCACTGTATGCAGAGCGTTGTAATAGTAATAATATTAATGGTATTTGTTAAACACTGACTGTGTACCAAGCACAGTACTAAGCGTTGGGATAGATACAGGAGATAATCAGGTTGGACACAGTCCCTGTCCCACAAGGGGCTCACGATCTTCATCCCCATTTTACAGATGAGGTGACCGAGGCACGTGAAATGACTTGCCCAGGGTCACAGAGCAGACCAGTAGAGGAGACAGGATTAGAACCCATGACCTTCTGACTCCCAAGCCTGTGTTCTTTCCACTCAGCTATGCTGCTTCACTAACCACTCAATAAATACCACTGATTGATTGAAAGGATGGGTTAGGAGGGAAACTCTCAAGGTTCAGGGTTGAGAATGAATCCTTTTATAATGAACAAACCGCACATACACAACTCTGGCCTTTCAGTCTTCCTCCCCTCTCTCCAGCCCCTTTCCCCAAGAAATCGCCAGGAAAGTAGCACTCGTCCAGACTGTGGGGAATTTCATTTGATTCGAAACGCCGAGCCAGAGTCTTGGCCTTCAATTTGGGCCGCTGTACCTGATCCACGCAAGCAGGAGAAGCCTACAGCTTAAACAAAATCATTTTTCCCTGAAGAGGTTCAGTTTGTGTCCTCCGACTGAGTCCAGACTCAGGGAATCACCCCAGGTCACCAGGCCCTCTTAACCCACAGCGGCAGAAATACTCAACTGCCTTTTTCCGGCCCGACGGGGAAAACGCTTCTTCCAAATAGGAAGGGGGAGATCGGCCTTGAGGTCTCCAGCCTTAGCAATCGTTAAAGGGAGTTCTTCCTGCCTCCTTTTCCGTGGAAAAAGATTGTTGCACAGAGCTGGGAAGCCCCCACCCCTCAAAGACCTGAGACAATGGTGGGAATCTGGATTGTGGGGGCAGATTACACAGTGTAGAGGACCAGAGGATTCGACAACCTCTTTCCCCCAGAGGCATCGCAAAATCACCACGAAGCAGTGCATTTCCCGCTCCCAATGTGTTCCAGCAGTTTATCATGTCAAACTGCCCTGCTCAGCCTACGGGGCCCCTGGCTGTCGGGAGCAGGGTTTCATCTCGGCTCCCTTAGGCCATATGGACAAAAGCCTAAAAAGTACATTTCTGCTCTCCATTGTCTGACAACATCTTCCTCCCACCCTTTCCTCCCCTCCCCACCCCCTTACTCACTGAAAATACAAATTAGGATAAGGTGTGTTGGGTTTGGAAACAAAAAAGCATCTAGTCAAAGCATTTATTAAAGGACCCTATCCACCTCGAGCGCCTCGAGCGCAATTAATTAAAAAAAAAATTCTGCTTCCTAAGAGTAACAAAAAAAGGCACTACTGAATTTTCAATTATTCTGGTAGGCAGGAACATGAGTGTTGTGGCTCCTTTTTTATCTCTCATACAAGCATAATGATAATTTGGGGAACTTTTCACATTAAAGCTTTGCAAATTATCCGCTAAGAATATCTGTTAAATTACTGCCGGTAACATCGACGGACGCAAAATCATCTGAGAAAGATACACTCCCATAATTCTTCGGTGGCGTCACAAGACTGCATTTCTGTTGATAATTTCCTATCAGAATTCATCGTCATCCACTTCAGATTAACACCGAGTAAATGTCTGACTGTAAAAATCTTTGCCGACTATTTCCCGAGTTGCCGGGCTGTCTATAAATACGCAGCAATAACTCACGACCGGCTTGTATTTACCCCTGTAGTTATGTATTACAGATGAAAAGACGGCATCTGCTGAAACTAGAAGTGGTCACATTTTCAGCGGAGCTTAATTAAATGCCAAAATTTATCTACATTAACAACAAAGTACTGAAATTTATTGATCAATTCACATGATATAAGTTGACAAATGGCTTAAGCAATTTCCATAATTTTCTACACGTGTTAAAATTTGTAATGAAAAAGAATACTATATTAACATGAAATGGGAAATGAAAGGGAGATTTTGTAATGAGGCCAATGCCCCGGAGCAGTGTACTTTGTTTTCCATGCCCTGTCCAGGCCGAGGGGGTTTGAGCTGTGTACAGATGGGTCTCTGACAGTCCTACAGCTGTTCTCCTAATTGTCCATTAAGTGTTCTATTGATTCTCTGACTCAAAGTACATGTCTTTCAGCCCGGGCTATCGTGTGAAGTGGCAGACACATTCCTTGTAGAATGACAGGGCGGCTTGAAACCTAAAAATGTGGACTGCCAGTTTCAATTGAGGCCCCTGCTTTCAGAGGAGAAGGCTTGGTTAAAGGAGCTTTGTAATAGCCGGCGAGGTTTTATTTTCTAAACTTTTAGCATCAATCAATTAAAGCCGCCACGGCACGGAGAGTTTTAATTCCCGGTGAGGCGCGCTTAGGTTGCACCTGACTGGTTGGGGGCTGTAGGAGCCCCCAGTAGCAACGATTAGCCTTGTTTTAACTGTATGCGGGCTCCTTGGGTGTCCCATCGTGCGGAAAAGCCTTTTCATTTGACTTGCAAGTTCGCTTTTAACATTTTTTCCCTTTTTTCAATTGAGATCATCGGCAATTCCAGATCATGCCAGTCAGAACCACGTTTAAAACCGTCTAATCTGGAGAGTGAAGGCTAAGGAGCGTATCGGCTGCGGGCACCATAAATCTTCAAAGCAACAAATAGCCCCGGATGAAAACTGTAAAAGTTCTTTAGTTCTCCGCTGAAAGAGGTTTATTAATCTCAAATTTCCAGTCCACTGTGCCATGATTTGGTTAGATCGGGGGAATCTCATTTTGTGCGATTGAACCTCAATCAAAGAGATGATCGCTTCATGGCTTCAACTTTCTTGGTTGTTTTTAGATGGATTCACAAGGAGCAAGATGGGAGAAGGAAATCACAACGCAAGACGCGCCCTTCTCGGCCCTGAGGTTTTGGGGGGTTCTCACCGGTTTTTGTTTGTTCTCCTTAATGAAGTGCGGCACAATTATTTCTAGCGTTTCTATGAAGAGCTTTAATTCTTCATTCATTCCGAAGGCAAGTGGTTTCAGAGAAATGTAGACGTACTAGCTGATAATCTACAGGCACGAAGGAAGGATGCAAATCTTGTGTTAGTTCTTCGCCTACGATTAATTCCATTAGGAGCCATCCCGATGGCCTGAATCGTGCTGTGACTTGGCTTTTGTGTGATTTTTTTTTTCCACTGCAAAGCCCACTCTTTGGCAATTATATACGGCAGGGAAGGGGAGAGAACCCTCCTTTTCCTGATCTGAAATCTATCTGAGAGGTGTAGCTCAAATGAAGGAAAATTATTTTAGGTAAGGGAAATTTCAGTCATCAAGTAGAATGGCTAGAAATAATAATAATAATACTTGTCAGCTGTGTGACTTTGGGCAAGTCACTTAACTTCTCTGAGCCTCGGGTCCCTCCTCTGTAAAATGGGGATTAAGACTGTGAGCCCCCCGTGGGACAACCTGATCACCTGTAACAGTCTTTTAGACTGTGAGCCCACTGTTGGGTAGGGACTGTCTCTATATGGTACCAACTTGTACTTCCCAAGCGCTTAGTACAGTGCTCTGCACACAGTAAGCGCTCAATAAATACGATTGATTGATTGTAACCTCCCCAGCGATTAGAACAGTGCTTTGCACATAGTAAGCGCTTAATAAATGCCATTATTATTATATTATTATCATCATCATCATCATCATCAATCGTATTTATTGAGCGCTTACTGTGTGCAGAGCACTGTACTAAGCGCTTGGGAAGTACAAATTGGCAACATATAGAGACAGTCCCTACCCAACAGTGGGCTCACAGTCTAAAAGGGGGAGACAAAGCCAAACATACTAACAAAATAAAATAAATAAAATAAATAAATAAAATAAAATAATAATAAAATATTATTATTAATAATGATGGTATTTGTTAAGCGCTTACTACGTGCAAAGCACTGTTCTAAGCGCTGGCACTGTTCTCAGCACTCTTCCTTTCCTGGCATCTCTTCCTATCCAGCTCCCTGCTCAGAACCCCAGAACCTCATTTCCTTGTTGCTCTGCATTTCTGCGGAAAGCAGGAACACTGTTCCTTTCATCAAATCTTCCATGACCTTTGCCCCGGAACTCTCTGGAAGCCCTAACTCATCCCGCATCCGCTTCTTCCTGCTCCTATCCGTAAATTATTTCAGCGTGCCCCTCTCCCCTGCTAGACGGGAAGCTCCTGGAGGGATTCCGTCTACTCATTTTTTGCACTTCATGAGCACTTAGTACGGTCCAATTCTCTGCACCCACTGACTGGTTAGTTGATGGACTGATTTGGTGGATTGGTTTTCTTGCGTCTTAGGTTAGCACTCTGTGCGGTACGCTGGGGGCCTCACTGGCTTTGGAAGCCCCTTGCCAGCTTGACCCTACCTCCTTTTACAGTCATCATCATCATCAATCGTATTTATTGAGCGCTTACTGTGTGCAGAGTACTGTACTAAGCGCTTGGGAAGTACAAATTGGCAACATATAGAGACAGTCCCTGCCCAACAGTGGGCTCACAGTCTAAAAGGGGGACTACAGTCGGAAATCTTTTTTTTTGTGTGGTATTTGTTAAGCGCTTCAAGACTGAGAGCCTGTTGTTGGGCAGGGATTGTCTCTATCTGTTGCCGAACCGCGCTTTCCAAGCGCCTAGGACAGTGCTCTGCACGCAGTAAGCGCTCAATAAATACGACTGAATGAATGAATGAAAGCGCTTACTATGTGCCAGGCACTGTTCTGAGCGCTGGGTAGCTAGAAGGTAATCAGGTTGGGCACGGTCCGTGTCCCACACAGGGCTCACGGTCGTTTCCCCCGTTTCACAGAAGAGGTAACTGAGGCCCAGAGAAGTGAAATGACTCGCCCAAGTTGACACAGCAGACAAGTGGCAGAGCAGGGATTAGAATCCAGTCCTTTTGAGTCCTAGGCCCATGCTTTAACCACTACGCCACGCTGTTTCCAATTTTCACGAGGTTATTCATAATTGAAAAAAATAGCATTTTAAAGCAACACAAGGAAATTCATACTTGAAATAAATGATATTTCAAAGCACTGGAAACAGATAATATGATTTGATTTGTGGAGCCTGGTACCTTTGGGCCCAGGCAAGTAATAATAATAATAATAATAATGATGGCATTTATTAAGCGCTTACAATGTGCAAAGCACTGTTCTAAGCGCTGGGGAGGTTACAAGGTGATGAAGTTGTCCCACGGGGGGCTCACAGTCTTAATCCCCATTTTACAGATAAGGTAACTGAGGCACAGAGAAGTTAAGTGACTTGCCCAAGGTCACACAGCTAGTACAGTGATCTGCACACAGTAAGCACTCAATAAATACGATTGAATGATTGAATGTCCCCCTCTCCATCCCCCCCATCTTACCTCCTTCCCTTCCCCACAGCACCTGTATATATGTATATATGTTTGTACATATTTATTACTCTATTTATTTATTTATTTATTTTACTTGTACATATCTATTCTATTTATTTTATTATTTTGTTAGTATGTTTGGTTTTGTCCTCTGTCTCCCCCTTTTAGACTGTGAGCCCAATGTTGGGTAGGGACTGTCTCTATATGTTGCCACTTTGTACTTCCCAAGCGCTTAGTACAGTGCTCTGCACATAGTAAGTGCTCAATAAATATGATTGATTGATTGATTGAATGAATGAAAAGACTGTGAGCCCCACATGGGACAACCTGAGCACCTTGTATCCCCACAGTGCTTAGAACAGTGCTTTGCACACAGTAAGCGCTTAACAAATACCATCATTATTATTATTATCATTAGGAATGGGAAATAGAATCCCGGCTCCGCCACATGCCTGCTGTGTGATCTTGGGCAAGTCATTTCACTTCTCTGGGCCTCCGTTACCTCTTCTGTAAAACGGGGATGAAGATGGTGACCCCCACGCGGGACAGGGATTGTATCTGACCCAATTAATTTGGATCTCCCTCAGCACTTAGAACAGTGCTTGGCACATAATGCTTGGCACATAGTAAGCACTTAACGGTGCCCATTCCAGACGCGGTCGGGTGTCGACCAACTAGTCGCAGAGCCCCTCGGCCCCCGTGCCAGCCTATTCTGGGGGGACCGTGGCCACCGAGTGGGGCACCCTGGCAGAGGACGAGCTGGAAGGGGCAGCCGAATTGTTGAGCAACTTGAATCTCGAGGAAGAAAGCGCCAAACCAAAAGACAAGGATGATGATGATGATGATGGCATTTGTTAAGCGCTTACTATACGCAAAGCAGAACTGTTAGCAACATCAAGTCTTTTAGACTGTGAGCCCACTGTTGGGTAGGGACCGCCTCTATATGTTGCCAACTTGTACTTCCTAAGCGCTTAGTACAGTGCTCTGCACACAGTAAGCGCTCAATAAATACGATTGATTGACTGATTGATGAAGGCGACTGACCAGGAGGAGAAAGAGGACGGAGGTGCTCGGTCCCTGTTACACAACCTGACCCACGACAACCTTGTCGACAGCGCAATCCAGGTGGACGAACTACCGCGCCATCCCAACCGCCCCCCCTCTACTCCGTGAAATCTTTCAAAGGGCTGCAACTCAAACCCCAGCCTCTGCAGGGAATCTACGCGATGGGCTTCAATCAATCAATCAATCAATCAATCGCATTTATTGAGCGCTTACTGTGTGCAGAGCACTGTACTAAGCACTTGGGAAGTACAAGTTGGCAACATATAGAGACAGTCCCTACCCAACAGTGGGCTCACAGTCTAACAGTGGGCTCACAGTCAACAGACCTTCTAAGATCCAAGAGAATGCTTGAAAAGAGCTGAGGTTTGGAGTCAGAGGTCATGGGTTCAAATCCCAGCTCCTCCAATTGTCAGCCGAGTGACTTTGGGGAAGTCACTTCACTTCTCTGGACCTCTGTTCCCTCATCTGTAAAATGGGGATGAAGACTGTGAGCCCCACGTGGGACAATCTGATCACCTTGTATCCCCCCCAGCACTTAGAACAGTGCTTTGCGCATAGTAAGCACTTAACAAATACCATCAAATACCATCATTATTATTATGATGATGATGATGATGCTCTTGGAAGCTCCACAAAACTTAATTGCACAGTCTCAGTCTGATGCCAGTAAAACACGCTTAGCCAGGTGGAACCCCTGAACCAGTTCATTCATTCATTCAATCATATTTATTGAGCGCTGTGTGCACAGCACTCTACTAAGCGCTTGGGAAGTACAAGTTGGCAACCTATAGAGACGGTCCCTACCCAACAGCGGGCTCACAGTCTAGAAGGGGGGAGACAGACAACAAAACAAAACGTGGACAGGTGTCAAGTCGTCAGAATAAATAGAAGTGTACATAACCTAGCAATTTAGAAAGGGAGGTCTTGTATACGCTGTGTGCATGACAAAAACGATTTTCAGATAAAGAAAAGAACCCCAAAGGAAATAATGGGCATGCATTATTCACTCGTTCATTCACTCAATTGTATTTATTGAGCATTTACTGTGTGCAGAGCACTGTACTAAGCGCTTGGAAGAGTACAATACAATAAACAGACACATTCCCTGCCCACAGCGAGATGACAATCTAAGGGGGGGAGACAGACGTCAATACAAATAAATGAATGACACACGCTGAGGGGCTGGGTGGTGGCATGGGGAGGAAGGAGGAATAAAGGGAGCAAGTCAGGACGACACAAAGGGAGTGGGAGAAGAATATAGGCCAGTCTGGATTGGAGGCGTCTGTCACACCACAGAACACACACCTGTGTGTGTGTGTCCACACACCAACACATGAACACACTTCCCTTTGTGCCAAAGAGGACTAAACCCCATACAACTTCCTCTTCATTGAAAACACCGAAAAAACATCCCCCTCTAACATAATAATAAACCATATTCGGGTACCTGCAAAACATTTTCTGAATCTACTTAGATTCCAACACTTTCAATTACCCCGTTAGCCGGTTTGTAAAAAAGATTTTTAGAAGCTTTCAACTGTAGACTTTTGTCTTGTTGAATGAACTTCAGCTACACTAAATTTTAAGTAAATTTGTGATGACTGAGCAATATACATTGGCTGAGCTCGAATCCAATAACCCACAGGACAAATTAATTTTCAACAAAAAGGGCAGAAACCTCAAGTGCCATGAGTATATGGAGTCTCATTCTATCTCTCTGGAGCCATTTTTGCAAATCACTACAGCTATTCATAATCTAAATCAGTCTCCTTTAGCAGCAGAAAGATCTTTTTTCATGACAAAACAGAAGATGACATTCATTAGTGCCTAACTTGCATAAGCTACCTTAAATTTATCGGTGCTCTTCTACTTATCTGGATAAGAATTCCTTTGTCTGCGGCTATAGGGAAAATCCGGATGAACTACGTGAAAATATAAATTGTCACTTTCATCCGAACTTTTGGCAGTTTACTTTATTTTAGAAGTAAAACTGGTGGTTAAGGTTTTAAGACTTCCAATGGGCGTAGTTTCAATCATGGTTAATATGTACCCAGGATGGCGATACCGCTCGTTGTCGTCCGGTTGCTGCTTGAGGGTCCGGAGGTGGGAAACTGGGCTTGGCGATATAACCGGGTTCGGCCTCGTGGCCCCCTCCCGGATTCCCTGGCTGGAATCAATCAATCAATCGTATTTATTGAGCGCTTACTGTGTGCAGAGCACTGTACTAAGCGCTTGGGAAGTACAAGTTGGCAACATATAGAGACAGTCCCTACCCAACAGTGGGCTCACAGTCTAGAAGGGGGAGACAGAGAACAAAACCAAACATACTAACAAAATAAAATACAGTAGATATGTACAAGTAAAATAGAGTAATAAATATGTACAAATATATATACATATATACAGGTGCTGTGGGGAGGGGAAGGAGGTAAGATGGGGGGATGACGAGGGTGGAATGTGTGCGGGTGTCTCTTGTGGGAAAACATCTTTACATTTTGTTGCCCTTTAAATACATCCACTTTCCCTATAGCAGGAAGGTTGTGTTTAGAAGAACCTTGTGTTAGAGTAACCACTGAGTGTAGAAATTGAGGGGGTAGGAAGCAGATGGTTCGTAAATACCTTCATGACTGACACTTTTGCCTCATCTGTAAAATGGGGATTAAGATTGTGAGCCCCCCGTGTGACAACCTGATCACCTTGTAGGCTCCCAGCGCTTAGAACAGTGCTTTGTACATAGTAAGCGCTTAATAAATGCCATTATTATTATTATTATTATTATTTTGGGCACACATTCCTAGGGTCTGGTTCATTCATTCAATTGTATTTACTGAGCACTTACTGTGTGCAGAGCACTGTACTAAGCGCTTGGAAAGTACAATTCGGCAACAGATAGAAACAGTCCCTATCCAACAACGGGCTCACAGTCTAGAAGGGGGAGACAGATAACAAAACAGAACACGTAAAAATAATAATAATAATGATGGTATTTGTTAAGCGCTTACTATGTGCCAAGCACTGCTCCCACGTGGGGCTCACAGTCTTAATCCCCATTTTACAGATGAGGCCCAGAGAAGTGAAGTGACTTGCCCAAAGTCACACAGCCGACAATTGGTGGAGACGGGATTTGAAGCCATGACCTCTGGCTCCAAAGCCCGGGCTCTTTCCACGGAGCCACGCTGCTTCTCCGTAGACAGGTGTCAATACCATCAAAATAGATAAATATAGACCTATACACATCATTAACAAAATATGTACAAATGTACAAAAGTGCTGTGGGGAGGGGAAAAGGGAGGGGCAGAGGGAGGGGAAGCCCATATAAATAGCACTTTAAACAAGATTTCTCTGGAAATAAGTCCAGTGCTCTGCACATAGTAAAGACTCAATAAATATGATTGAATTAATGAAATAAGATTACTGGCCATACCCCACTTGCAGAGTGCCCTGCACAATTAACACATGTTACTGCACTGGATGAAATATTGTAAAATTGCAAATACCCACAGGCACACGGAGTCCTGTATGGCATAGCTCAGTAAGGCTGGGGTGGAGCCAGTTTGTACTTCCCAAGCGCTTAGTACAGTGCTCTGCACACAGTAAGCACTCAATAAATACGATTGAATGAATGAATGAATGAATGGAGCCTGTCTACATGATCACCTGGCTACATGTTCACATCACCTGTCTACGTGTTTTGTCTTGTTGCCTGTCTCCCCCTTCTAGACTGTGAGCCCGTTCATTCATTCATTCAATCGTAATTATTGAGCGCTTACTGCGTGCAGAGCACTGTACTAAGCGCTTCGGAAGTACAAGTCAGCAACATATAGAGAAGGTCCCTACCCAACAGCGGGTTCACAGTCTAGAAGGGGGAGACAGACAACAAAAGAAAACATGGGGACTGTCAGCCCGTTGTTGGGTATGGACTGTCTCTATATGTTGCCAGTTTGTACTTCCCAAGCGCTTAGTACAGTGCTCTGCACACAGTAAGCGCTCAATAAATAAGATTGAATGAATGAATGAATGTGGACAGGTGTCAAGTCATCAGAATAAATAGAAATAAAGCCAGATGCACATCATTAACAAAATAAATAGAATAGTAAATATGTACAAGTAAAATAAATAGAGTAATAAATCTGTACAAACATATATACAGGTGGTGTGGGGAGGGGAAGGAGGTATGGTGGGGGCGGATGGGGAGGAGGAGAGGAAAAGGGGGGCTCAGTCTGGCAGAGGTGAGCTCTCAGTAGGGCTTTGAAGGGAGGAAGGGACCGTCTCTATCTGTTGCCGCCTTGTACTGCCCAAGTGCTTAGTACAGTGCTCTGCACACAGTAAGCGCTCAATAAATACGATCGAATGAAAGTGTGGGGAGGTGGTGGTGGTGTAAAAATTAAATAAGTCAATGCCCCGTCCCCCAAAAATTCACAAAGTAGGTGGGACCAGGTATCTAGCCTATTAGAACCGCGGCTGCCTCAAAAACCACCAAATCAGAGGATAAATATTTCTCCACCCTGCTCGCAATTTTCCTGTGGGGAGGCTGATTTTGTCTGTCACCAGTTCTTCATCTCAGCCTGTGAGCTGGCTACTATATGTACCCGGAAAACGGTGTCTGCTTCCCCTCTCTTTGCTGGAAAAACAACAGAAATAGGGAAAGGAATTCGAGTGGGTCTAGACGGAGAAGCAGAGTGGCTCAGTGGAAAGAGCCCGGGCTTTGGAGTCAGAGGTCATGGGTTCAAATTCCGGCCCCGCCACTTAGCTGTGGGACTTTGGGCAAGTCACTTCACTTCTCTGGGCCTCAGTTCCCTCATCTGTAAAATGGGGATGAAGACTGTGAGCCCCCGTGGGACAACCTGAGCACCTTGTAACCTCCCCAGTGCTTAGAACAGGGCTTTGCACATAGTAAGCGCTTAATAAATGCTATTATTATTATTATTATTATTATTATTATTATGTGTCAGAATTGGAATTACAGCCCAGGCCCTTTTAACTCCCAGGCCCTTGCTCTATCCATTAAGCTGCCCTGCTTCTCAGGTAGATGAGCTTTTGGAGACACTTTGGGTCCTGGAGGCCCGTGATCTTTTAGACTGTGAGCCCACTGCTGGGTAGGGACTGTCTCTATATGTTGCCAACTTGTACTTCCCAAGCGCTTAGTACAGTGCTCTGCACACAGAAAGCGCTCAATAAATACGATTGATGATGATGATGATGATGAGACCTGAATTAAAAATCCCAGAAGTCAATATCTCCAGCCTCCCTGCCGGACTGCGTTTACCATCGCCTTTCTCAGTTTACGCCACTGATCTTTCGGCATCATCACAGGTCGGGAACAGCTGCCTGATGACCTCTCTTCCTCTTGGCAACCTTTTTTCTCAGGGCTTCCTTCTAATGTGCAAGGCACTCTGGCTAATCTGAACTATTGAAAGGGGTTGGGGCTCAGTTGTGTTGCGCACAATATGGATTAAAATTTGCTACTAAATCTGTAAGTCTCTAAAGGGTTTTGCAGATTGAATCAATGGTTTTTCTTTCAATCAATCAATCAATCAGTCGTATTTATTGAGCGCTTACTGTGCGCAGAGCACTGTACTAAGCGCTTGGGAAGTACAAGTTGACAACATATAGAGACAGTCCCTACTCAACAGTGGGCTCACACTCTAAAAGGGGAGACAGAGAACAAAAACAAACATACTAACAAAATAAAATTAATAGAATAGATATGTACAAGTAAAATAAATAGAGTAATAAATATGTACAAACATATATACATATATACAACTCCTCTAACCCTGTGAGGTAAGCACTAGGAAGAGAAAATATTTGAGTCCAACACCAAAGCATCGTTTGGAATTGCTTGGTTTTTATAGACATAGCCCTAGGAAACCTGGTAAAGAATTCAGGAACGGTCCTGCCTTCTACTTGTATTAAAGTTGGCATCAAACCGACAACCACGTAGCTACACAAATAGGCGTGGATTAGATTCTGGTAATAATAATAATAATAATGGCATTTATTAAGCGCTTACTATGTGCAAAGCACTGTTCTAAGCGCTGGGGAGGTTACAAAGTGAACAGGCTGTCCCACGGGAGGGTTCACAAGTTGGCTTCGAGGCAGACAGAAGAGATGAGAGAACTAGGATTCGGAGAGCACCGAAACGTGACTGGCACAGAGAAACACGACAATTCATTAAGCCAATGGTGCATCTCCCAAAATAATGGTTCCTAAAGGTCCTACTCAGCCGACACTGGAAGTGGTAGGAATTCCTCTGGTCCAAAAAATAACGATGATGATACTAATGATGGTATTTGTCAAGGACTGTTCTAAGCGCTGGGCTAGATACAAGCTAATCAGGTTGGTCAAAGCCCCTGTCCCACATGGGGGGCTCACAGTCTTAATCCCCACTTTACAGATGAGGGAACTGAGGCCCAGAGACGTGAAGTGACTTGCCCAAGGTCACACAGCAGACAAGTGGTGGAGCTGGGATTAGAACCCAGGCCCGTGCTCTATTCACTAGGCCATGCTTGTTCATAGCTCTACATCTGAGCGTGGCTCAGTGGAAAGAGCCCGGGCTTTGGAGTCAGAGTTCATGGGTTCAAATCCCAGCTCCGCCAATTGTCAGCTGTGTGACTTTGGGCAAGTCACTTCACTTCTCTGGGCCTCAGTTCCCTCATCTGTAAAATGGGGATGAAGACTGTGAGCCCGCCGTGGGACAACCTGATCACCTTGCAACCTCCTCAGCACTTAGAACAGTGATTTGCACATAGTAAGAGCTTAATAAATGCCATCATTATTGGCATATTTTCTTTTGGCCAGGAATTGGCCTTGGGGGGCCATTCTATGGAATGACCTTCCGCGGCATGGAGGTTCTGGTCCTGCGTCAAACGAATTCTGACTGGAAGGGTGCATTGAGGGGGAAGGCTAGGGCTTCTAGGTGTTACAAAGCCTTATTCATGATTTGGGCTGGGGGATCCCTCTCTGCCAGAGGATCGGAGCCCTCCCTAAAGCTGCAGGGAGAAGAGGACGGGGTTGGGGATGAGATAACATTATCATTTCTCTTCTGGTCTCCGGGATATCGTTGGCTTTGCCCTCCGGGGCCGTGTCCATGAAAGAGCTTGGGCCGCCTTCCCTTGGCTAGCAGGCCTCTCCAAGGCCCACCTTTGTCGTCGAGCGAGCAGGATTTCTAAAAGCGCTCAGGCCCGGGCTCTCCGGTCGGCGTGGAGCGGCTCAGCTGTGCTCTGAATGCAGGCTCCCGCTCTCGACTGGCCAAGGGGAACTCACGCCAAGCCCCTGATATATGGGGCAGGGACAGAGGGACATCGGCGTCTAACGAGGGCGAGATGAGCTCGTGGCCTCGGGCTTCTAACCTGTTCTTCAACCCACCCTTCAGCGAAAGTTATTACACGAGATTTAGGCTAAATCAAACCCAAACTCAATGTTTGCTTATTATCGCCCGTTTTCAAATTTCCGCCCGTCTCCGGCCGCGTCTCTTCGGAGCCTGGCTGGGAGAGGGGACAAAATGGCTCCCGATAATTTAGTTGGATGTCCTTCAAAATGAGCCTTTTCTGATTTATTTGGAAACCCAGCTAAGTATAATGTAGAGGAAATCTCGATGGCAATTTTTCATCTTTCCCCCGCCCCCGCTAGCCAAGACCAAGTGGGCAGAATAAAATTAGACAGTGGCCATTCCCTTTCACTGGGATTTCCCATTTCCTCTGCAGGTTGAAACTGATCCCTGCCTGTGGAAATGAAGGTCAAGATGTAAAGATTCGTTTGGAAGCTTTTTCCAGCTCAGGAATGATGTCCCAGCAAAGAGGAATTGCAAGACAGTGAGTCGCCCTGCCACTTACGCTTTGCAATCCCTCTCTAGCCATTATTAATAGTTGTTGAATGATTGATATTATTATTATTCTATTCATTAAGCACTTGTTTAATTAAAAAAAGTAAGAAATAACCAATGAAGATACAATACAATCAGATCAGACACAGTCTGACCACTGTGAAGCAGCATGGCGCGGTGCATAGAGCCTGGGATTAGGAAGGTTGTGGGTTCAAATCCTTGTCATCTTTCATTCATTCATTCAATCGTATTTATTGAGCGCTTACTGTGTGCAGAGCACTGTACTAAGCGCTTGGGAAGTCCAAGTTGGCAACATCTAGAGACGGTCCCTACCCAACAGCGGGCTCACAGTCTAGAAGGGGGAGACAGACAAAAAAAAACCATATTAACAAAATAAAATAAATAGAATAGTAAATATGTATAAGTAAAATAGGGTAATGAATATGTACAAACAGTACATATTCTGCCTGCCGTGTGACCCTGGGCAAGTTACTTCACTTCTCTGTGCCTCAGTTACCTCACCTGTGAAATGGGGATTAAGGCTTTGATCCTCAATGGGACGGGAACTGTGTCCAACTGGATTCGCTATTATCCACCTTAGCACTTATCACATGCCCGGCACATAGTAAGCACTTAACAAATGCCATCATTATTGTTATTATTATCACTGATCCGTGAACGTGCAGATGCTACGAGAAGAGGCATTTAGAAATTTCAAGATGCACAGATCCCGGATTCTCTGACATATGGCCGGGACATCTTTGGAAATTATGGAGTGGTTGAGACAGATCATAAGACCCGGCCAGGAGGGCGATGAACAAGGTTGAAGAAACTTGATAAAGGGGCATAAAGGAAGATCCTATCATCAGAAACCACAGTTCCAAGAGGCAGAGCAGCAGCAGGAAGCTCGAAGATGAGGATATGAATTAGCCCAAGAACGGCAAACCGGGTAGAAGTTAAGTGGTTGGGATGGCAATCGTAACGACAGTAATAATAATTATATTTATCAAGCACTTACTCTACGCTAGGCACTGTACTAAGCGCTAGGGTGGACACAAGCAACTCGGGTTGGACACGGTCCCCGTCCCATCTTAATCCCCATCTTACAGATGAGGGAACTGAGCAGTGTGGCTCAGTGGAAAGAGCACGGGCTTTGGAGTCAGAGGCCATGGGTTCGAATCCTGGCTCCGCCACATGTCTACTGTGTGACCTTGGGCAAGTCACTTAATAATAATAATAATGGCATTTAATAATGCCATAATGGCACTATAATAATATAAATAATATATTATTACATAATATATAATATAACATATAATTATAATAATATGATTATTATATTATTATAATGTATTATTACATTATTATATCGTAAAATATAATAATTATTAGTAATGATATAAATAATAATTATGAAAATTTTATGATACATTATATAATTTTATAATAAATTAATTTATTTAAAACATGTGCTTAAAAATTAAATTTTATGATTTTTATAATTTTATAATAAATTTTATAATATGAAAATAATTATAAAATAATAATAATTATAAATAATGGCATTTAATAATAACTTCTCTGAGCCTCAGTGACCTCATCTGTAAAATGGGGATTGCGACTGTGAGCCCCACGTGGGACAACCCGATCACCTTGTATCCCCCCCAGCGCTTAGAACAGTGCTTTGCACATAGTAAGCCCTTAACAAATGCCATCATTATTATTGAGTGACTTGCCCGGCCACACAGCAGGCAAGCGGAGGAGGTGGAATTAGAACCCATGACCTTCTGACTCCCAGGCATATGCTCTATGTCAATGCTGCTCCTCCAATCATCACCCTGTTCCTCCAAGGGTCCTCGATTCAATCAATCAGTGGTATTTATGGAGTGCTTACTGTGTGCAGAGCACTGTACTAAGCACTTGGGAGAGCTTAGTTGCCACGGTCAGAGACAGAATTCTGGGCTGGGAGCATCTGCAGAGGTTAAGTAGCAGAGTTAGTGGTCTTCACCGACTGCGCAGAGCACTGTACTAAGCGTTGGGGTGGCTACAAGTAAATCGGGTTGGACACAGTCCCCATCCCACACGGGGCTCGCCGCCTCAATCCCCATTTTACAGGTGAGGTAACTGAGGCCCAGAGAAGTGAAAGGACTTTCCCAAAGTCACGCAGCAGACAGGCGGCAGAACCCACCACCTTTTGACTTCCAGGTTTGGGCTCTATCCACTGGGCCACGCTGCTTCTCCATCACAACTGTCACTACTACCCTGGAATAATAATAATAATAATGTTGGCATTTGTTAAGCGCTTACTATGTGCAAAGCACTGTTCTAAGCGCTGGGGGTGATACAAAGGGATCAGGTTGTCCCATGTGGGGTTCACAGTCTTAATCCCCATTCTACAGGTGAGGTAACTGAGGCTCAGAGAAGTTAAGTGACTTGCCCAAGGTCACCCAGCTGACATAATAATAATAATAATGGCATTTGTTAAGCGCTTACTATGTGCAAAGCACTGTTCTAAGCGCTGAGGAGGATACAAGGCGATTAAGTTGTCCCACGTGGGGCTCACAGTCAATCCCCATTTTACAGATGAGGTAACTGAGGCTCAGAGAAGTTAAGTGACTTGCCCAAGGTCACACAGCAGACATGTGGCGGAGCCGGATTCGAACCCATGACTGACCCCTTTACTCTTTCGCACGCTCTTTCTCGCTTACTTACCCGCTTCCCCGAATGCCCTCAAAACCCTCAAAATGTTAATTCTGAGGGAACGATTTTTCCCCAAATAAAATTCAGCGCGTGTCAGGCCTTGGCTGGCCAAGTCCGGCCTGCCGTGAGAGTGATTCGTGCTCACCCGAGCATCACCAAGCGCCGACTGGACATTAATTCACTGCTGCAGCCGCTATTTTTAATTTTCTTTTTGAACAGAACCACAGGGTGAGCTCTTTGTTGCCCGTCGGATATAGGGGAAGGGTAGAAAATGACCACCTTGTAACCCCCCCAGCGCTTAGAACAGTGCTTTGCACATAGTAAGCGCTTAATAAATGCCATCTTTATTATTATTATTAAAATGGTGCCACAGTTTCTATACTGTTTACATGGGCTTTATACAGCATAGAGAAGGAGCGTGGCTTAGTGGAAAGAGCCCGGGCTTGGGAGTCAGAGGTTGTGGGTTCAAATCCCGGCTCTGCCACTTGTCAGCTGGGTGACTTTGGGCAAGTCACTTCTCTGTGCCTCAGTTCCCTCATCTGGAAAATGGGGATTAAGACTGTGAGCCCCACATGGGATAACTTGGTGAACTTGTATCTACCCCCAGTGCTTAGAACAGTGCTTGGTACATAGTACACGCTTAACATGTCATTATTATTTAAGCTGTACATATATATATAGATATACTTATATATATATAAGTATATATGTTTGTACATATTTATTACTCTATTTATTTATTTATTTTACTTGTACATATCTATTCTATTCATTTTACTTTGTTAATATGTTTGGTTTTGTTCTCTGTCTCCCCCGTCTAGACCGTGAGCCCACTGTTGGGTAGGGACTGTCTCTATACGTTGCCAACTTGTACTTCCCAAGCACTTAGTACAGTGCTCTGCACACAGTAAGCGCTCAATAAATACGACTGATTGATTGATTAAGCATTCAAAGATTGGGAGCCCCTTGAAGGATAGGGTCCGGTTCTAATTCCAACTTGTATAGTCTTTCCCAGCGCTTTGTACAGTGCTCATTTATTTCTTTATAATAACGTCTGTCTTCCCCTCTAGACTGTAAGCTCATCGTGGGCAGGGAATGAGTGTCTTTACTATTATTTTGTACTCGGCCAAGCATTTAGTTCAGTGCTCTGCACACAGTAAGCGCTCAGTAAATACGATTGACTGCCTGACTTTGCATACAGTAAGCTCATTGTGGGCAGGGAACATGTCTACCAACTCTGTTGTATTTACTCTCCCAAGCTTTTAGTACAGTGTTCTGCATATGGTAAGAGCACAATAGATATACCTGTATATATGTATGTTTGTACATATTTATTACTCTATTTATTTATTTATTTTACCTGTACATATCTATTCATTTTATTTTGTTAGTATGTTTAGTTTTGTTCTCTGTCTCCCCCTTTTAGACTGTGAGCCCACTGTTGGGTAGGGACTGTCTCTATATGTTGCCAACTTGTACTTCCCAAGTGCTTAGTACAGTGCTCTGCACACAGTAAGCGCTCAATAAATACGTTTGATTGATTGATTGATTAGTATATATGATTACTAATTCCTAATTTAATAGAATCTGTAGATCTAGATGCTAGCAACTACTAAGTCAATTTGGCTGTCCTGCAAAATTTATCAAGATTCTGAGGTAATTTTGTGATGTATTTACAGTCAAGCTCAGCACTGCGGATATGTTCTCTGATCCATATAATAATAATAATGATAATAATAATAATATTGGTGGTATTTGTTAAGTGCTTACTACGTGCCAGGCACTGTTAGATACAATTTAATCACGTTGGACACAGTCTCTGTCCCACATACGGCTCATAGTTTTAATCCCCATTTTACAGAGGAGGTAGCTGAGGCACAGAGAAGTGAAGTGACTTGTCCAAGGTCACAGAGCAGAGTTTGTGTGGTTTGTGGTATTTGTTAAGAGTTTACTATGTGCCAAGCACTGGGGTAGATAGAAGATCATCAGGTCCCACATGGGGCTCACAGCCTAAGGAGGAGAACAGCTATTGAATCCCTATTTTGCAGATGAGGGAACTGGGGCAGAGAGAAGTTAAAGTCACTCAGCAGGTAAATGGTGGAGTCAGGATTAGAACTCAGGTCCTTTGACTCCAAAGCCCAGGTTTTTTCCAATTAGGCCACGTTACTTCTCGTGACCTTCTCTAGTCATAGGTTGTGAGCCTATGGGATGGGGCCTATGTCGAATTTCCACCCGACTACTCTTTCCCCGAACCCAGCCTGCAACAGGAAATCCTGCCCACATCTGAAGGGACTGAAGTTGATATCATCATCAAATTCTGCCATTTGGGCACCACACTATTTAATCAATCTGTCAATCTGTGGTATTTCTTGAGTGCTTGCTGTGATTAGAGCACTGTACTAAGTGCTTAGTAGAGCACAGTATGACCAAGTTGGTAGACAGGATCCCTGCCCTCAAGGAGCTTTCGGTCTACAACCATGCACAGCGAGACAAAAAAGTAGAAAACCAAATCAAGAACGCTGGCATGGCCTCTGAGAGTGTCAGGTTTCAATCAGTCAGTGGCATTTATTGAGCTCTTACTACGTGCAGAGCACTGTTCTAAAATAATAATAATAATTATTATTATTGTATATTGTATTATTGTACATTGTATACATTGTATACAAACTGTATACATTGTATACATTGTATACAAACATTGTATATATGTTTGTACATATTTATTACTCTATTTATTTATTTATTTTACTTGTACATATCTATTCTATTTATTTTACTTTGTTAGTATGTTTGGTTTTGTTCTCTGTCTCCCCCTTTTAGACTGTGAGCCCACTGTTGGGTAGGGACTGTCTCTATATGTTGCCAATTTGTACTTCCCAAACGCTTAGTACAGTGCTCTGCACATAGTAAGCGCTCAATAAATACGATTGATGATGATGATTGATTGATTGATTAATAATCATTTTGGTATTTGTTAAGAGCTTACTCTGTGCAAAGCACTGTTCTAAGTGCTGGGGAGGATGCAATGTGATCAGGTTGTCCCATGTGTGGGACTCACAATCTTAATCCCCATTTTACAGATGAGGTAACTGAGGCACAGAGAAGTTAAGTGACTTGCCCAAAGTCACAGAGCTGACACTAGGCGGAGCCAGGATTTGAACCCATGACTCCAAAGCCCGGGCTCTTTCCACTGAGCCACGCTGCTTCTCAAAGCTTGGGAGAGTACAATGCAACATTCATTCATTCATTCAATTGTATTTATTGAGCGCTTACTGTGTGCAGAGCACTGTACTAAGCGCTTGGGAAGAACAAGTTGGCAACATACAGAGATGGCCCCTACCCAACAGTGGGCTCAACAGAATTAGCAGACAAGTTCCCTGCCCATAATCAATCAATCAATCGTATTTATTGACCGCTTACAGTGTGCAGAGCACTGTACTAAGCGCTTGGGAAGTACAAGTTAGCGCTTGGGAGTTTATATTCTACAGGGAACCAAGCTGAACCAAGTCTACAGAGCCCTGAGGGTTTCCAATCCATTCTAGGGTGACGAGACTTGAATCCACCATCGGGGTCACATCTGGTTCACAGAGCAGCTCCATTAATGCCATCAGCTTTTTGGGGGGATTTTTTGGTATTTATTAATCGCTTACTTTGTGTCAGGCACTGTTCTAAGTGCTGGGGTAGGTAATAATAATAATAATAATAATAATAATAATAATAACAACAACAATAACAGCATTTCTTAAGCGCTTATCATGCGCTTAAGAAGTTTATGTGCTTAGAGCAGCAGTGTGGCTCAGTGGAAAGAGCATGGGCTTGGGTTCTAATCCCAAGGGCAGAGGTCACGGGTTCTAATCCCAGCTCCGCCACTTGTCAGCTGTGTGACTTTGGGCAAGTCACTTAACTTCTCTGTGCCTCAGTTTCCTCAACTGTAAAATGGGGATTAAGACTGTGAGCCCCATGTGGGACAACCTGATTTCCTTGTATCCCCCCCAGCGCTTAGAACAGTGCTTGGCACATAGTAAGCGCTTAACAAATACCATAATTATTATAGCTCACCTCCTCCAGGAGGCCATCCCAGACTGAGCCCCCTCCTTCCTCTCCCCCTCCCCATCCCCCCCCCCTTACCTCCTTCCCCTCCCCACCGCACCTGTATATATGTATATATGTTTGTACAGATTTATTACTCTATTTATTTTACTTGTGCATATTTATTCTATTTATTTTATTTTGTTAATATGTATTGTTTTGTTGTCTGTCTCCCCCTTCTATCAATCAATCAATCGTATTTATTGAGCACTTACTGTGTGCAGAGCTCTGTACTAAGCGCTTGGGAAGTACAAGTTGGCAACATATACAGACAGTCCCTACCCAACAGTGGGCTCACGGTCTAAAAGCACTGGGGAGATTACAAGGTGAGCAGGTTGTCCCACGGGGGGCTCACAGTCTTAATCCCCATTTTACAGATGAGGGAACTGAGGCCCAGAGAAGTGAAGTGACTTACCCAGAGTCACCCAGCTGACAATTGGCAGAGCCGGGATTTGAACCCAT
This sequence comes from Tachyglossus aculeatus, assembly GCF_015852505.1. NCBI lineage: Eukaryota > Metazoa > Chordata > Mammalia > Monotremata > Tachyglossidae > Tachyglossus > Tachyglossus aculeatus. The sequence goes on from NC_052075.1 coordinate 2,867,144, forward strand.
GACCTCTGACTCCAAAGCCCGGGCTCTTTCCACTGAGCCACGCTGCTTCTCTGCGTGAAGCCTAGTGAAACAGGCTAAAGGAAACTCTTGAAGGTAGCAGGGAAGCACAGCCTCAAACTACACAACAACTGAAGGTGGGAACAGCTTCATGAAACAGAACAGCCTGGTGGAAAGAAAGTCTGGGACTCAGAGGACCTGGGTTCTAATCCTGCCTGCACCACCTGCTTGCTCTGTGACTCTGGACAAGTCACTTCATATCGCTCTCCCTCAGTTTCCTCATCTGTAAAACAGAGACAAACTGAAACAAACATGGTCACCGCCGGGAGTGCTATGAGTGGCCCTGGGCAAGTCACTTTACTTCTCTGTGCCTCAGTTACCACATCTGGAAAATGGGGATTGAGACTGTGAGCCCCATGCTGGACTGGTACAGTGTCCAACCTGATTTCTTGTATCCACTCCAGCACTTAGGTCTGTGCCTGGCAGATAGTAAGTACTTCACAAATACCATAATTATTATTATCATCATCATTATTATTATTTCTGTAGTCAGATGTATGTCAAGGGCCAAACTGGAAAATCCGGGATCCCAGCTCACTGCTTGCCCCGTTCTCCAACCATTCATTCATTCATTCATTTAATCATATTTATTGAGCACTTACTGTGTGCAGAGCACTGTACTAAGCGCTTGGGAAGTACAAGTTGGCAACATATAGAGATGGTCCCTATCCAACAACGGGCTCACAGTCTTGAAGGGGGAGACAGACAACAAAACAAAACATGTGGACAGGTGTCAAGGCATCAGAATAAATAGAAATCAGGCTAAATGCACATCATCAACAAAATAAATAGAATACTAAGTATGTACAAGTAAAATAAATAGAGTAATAAATCTGTACAAACATATATACAGGTGCTGTGGGGAAGGGAAACAGGTAGGGCGGGGGGATATGCATCAGGCTCTGTACTAAACACTGGGGTAGATACAAGCTAATCAGGTTGGACACAGTCCGCGTCCGACGTGAGGCTCACAGTCTTCATCCCCATTTTACAGATGAGGTCACTGAGGCCCCCCAAAATGATAATGATGGTGTTAAGTGCGTACTATGTGCCAGGAGAAGTGAAGTGACTTGACCAAGGTCACCCAGCAGAGATGTGGCGGAGTCGGGATTAGAACTCATGTCCTCCGGCTCCCAAGCCCATCATCATCATCATCATCATCATCAATCGTATTTATTGAGCGCTTACTGTGAGCAGAGCACTGTATTAAGCGCTTGGGAAGTACAAATTGGCAACACATAGAGACAGTCCCTACCCAACAGTGGGCTCACAGTCTAACAGGGGGAGACAGACAACAAAACCAAACATACTAACAAAATAAAATAAACAGAATAGATATGTACAAGTAAAATAAATAAATAGAGTAATAAATATGTACAAACATATATACACACGGCCATGCTGCTTCTCAAACCAGACTTGAAGGAAGTTAAAAACACAAAAACACACACTGAGAGAAGCAGCTAAAATCTATTTGAACAATAGTGCTGAACTAAGATAATCCTAAGACTGTCATGCTGGAAGGGAATCCCTTTTATTTTTTTAAATAGTATTTGTTAAGCACTTACTATGTTCCAGGCACCGTATTATGAACTCTGGTAGGTACAAGATAATCAAGTTGGACACAGTCCATGTCCCATATTCATTCATTCATTCAATCGTATTTATTGAGCGCTTACTGTGTGCAGAGCACTGTACTAAGCGCCTGGGAAATACAAGTTGGCAACACATACAGACGGTCCCTACCCAACAATGGTCTCAGAGTCTAGAAGACTGTGGAGCTCACAGTCTTAATTCCCATTTTACAGATGAGGTAACTGAGGCCCAGAGAAGTGAAGTGACTTGCCCAAGGTCCCGCAGCAGACAAGTGGCCGAGTCAGGATTAGAATCCATGACCTTCTGATTCAAGCCCTATCCACTAAGTCTCACTGCTTTTCTTGGGTCCCGCCAAGGATCTGAATGACTTGACACCTGTTCACATCAATCAATCAATCAATCAATCATATTTATTGAGCGCTTACTGTGTGCAGAGCACTGTACTAAGCGCTTGGGAAGTACAAGTTGGCAACACATAGAGACGGTCCCTACCCAACAGTGGGCTCACAGTCTAGAAATGTTCACATGTTTTGTTTGTTGTCTGTCTCCCCCTTCTAGACTGTGAGCCCGTTGTTGCGTAGGGACCGTCTCTGTATGTTGCCAACTTGTACTTCCCAAGCGCTTAGTACAGTGCCCTGCACACAGTAAGTGCACAATAAATACGATTGAATGAATGAATGAATATGGGACATGGACTGTGTCCAACTTGATTATCTTGTACCTACTGGAGTTCATAGTTCATAACGCACAATAAATACGATTGAATGAATGAATGAATGAACCATTTTTAAACATGTTTCTTCCCCATCAATTTAGGTTTTTGCAGCTATATTCAAAATGTCCATTGATCCTTCAAAGAAAAAAAAAACCCGATGACACAATTAGTGCCGAGTGTGGTTTAAAAACGAAAACTGCACATCCGTTCCTCTTTACCAAGTGGCCACCTTTAATTTACACTCTTCTGAGTCCTTGGCCAACAGCAAACGAGGGGGGTCTGATTAAACGTGATACAAAAAGAGTTTGCAAGTGGTACTGTTTACTAACATTTCAATTTCTATGCCTCATTTATTAGACTCAGAATAAAAAGGTTAGAGGGTTGTTTGGAATTGTCTTTAACCTTGATGATATTTCCACTGAGGCAGCATAATGGCTCTTAATTGCTTAAGTGAAGAGAACATGTTGACATGTCCTTCTTTGTGCTTACATCTCTGAGCCTTTACCATTATGCTAATTCAAGCATTATATACACCGAAGTATTTATGGGCCTGCCACAAGTGATGTTGCAGGTAAAGGGCTGTGAAATGGTCTGTAAACAGAGAGAATTGATTCCAGGCCCAGAGCAATGCGGCTAAAGTCACAGACATTGAACAGCCAGCCCTACGATTTCTATCCAGATTGTCAAAGTGGGTCAGAGAGTGTCAGCGGCGCTGCCATTACAGATCAGGTGGGTGGTTTAATAATATGTAAACCAACCACATAAAGGGGAATTAACATGGAGGCCACACATACCCGGCTCCCTTCCTCGGTGCAGAGCAATTTCGCGACGGCCCTCCGTCGACTGAAACCTTTCCGAATAGAAAAGCGGAAGCGGAATGGGCTGTCAGGGCTGGAAGCAGAGAGGAGGGCACGGGACCGCGACCTAAAAGACCATCGCGGGGAATACGGAAGCTAAATCTTATGCGAGAGAAAGGGAGAGGGCGATCAAATTCCGCGGACTTGAATTTCAAGGTCTTCGACGTCGTTTGTTTTTCCTTTATATCTCTTTCCGGGTAAGGACAGTCAACGCTGGTAAAAGGAAGCGGCCCACCTAAATATCGCTTTATAGCAAACCCGCGCATCCTCATACCATGGGTTCCCTCCATTTGGAGGATTTGGGAGGTTGGGTGGTTTAATTCGCGCTGGATTTGCCTGACTTAGCCCCCTTTGCGTTTTGCATTATTGTAACGGGGCAACCAGACTGGCCGTCTCTTACATCGGGCTAACTAGAACAAGGCCGTTCCCTGGATTTCACCAAATGGCAGATTGCTAGACCGTGAGCTCGCTGTGGGCAGGGACTGTGTCTACCACCTTGTTCGTTCATTCATTCAGTCATATTCATTGAGCGCTTACTGTGTGCAGAGCACTGTACTAAGCGCTTGGAAAGCACAAGTCGGCAACATAGAGAGACGGTCCCTACCCAACAACGGGCTCACGGTCTAGAAGGGGGAGACAGACAACAAAACAAAACATGTGGACGGGTGTCAGGTCATCAGAATAAACAGAAATAAAGCTAGATGCGCATCATTAACAAAATAAATAGAATAATAATAATAATAATGATGGTATTTGTTAAGCGCTTACTATGTGCAAAGCACTGTTCTAAACGCTGGGGAGGTTACAACGTGATCAGGTTGTCCCACGGGGGGCTCACGGTTTTAATCCCCATTTTACAGATGAGGCAACTGAGGCCCAGAGAAGTTAAGTGACTTGCCCAAAGTCACACAGCTGACGGTTGGCAGAGCCGGGATTTGAACCCATGACCTCTGACTCCAAAGCCCGGGCTCTTTCCACTGAGCCACGCTGCTTCTGTTATACTGCTTCTGTTATACAGAATGTTATACTGTATTGTGCCAAGGGCTTATTACAGTGCTCAGCCCACATAATAAGCACTCCGTAAATACAATCGATTGTGACTGATTAAATTCCTCTTGACCGTCTTTAAGCAAAAAAGGAGTAATCCTTGACAGAGGCAAAATAAATGAGCTCAGCGTATTTTCAAGAACCAAGCCTATACCTAATTACCGACGTAAACTCTTGCCTTTCAAATGTAATAACAGTAATAATTATGGTATTTGTTAAGTGCCATGTGCCAAGCACTGTTCTAAGCACTGGTGTAGCTACAAGGTAATCGGGCTGTCCAACATGGGGCTCACGGTCTTAATCCCCATTTTCCGGATGAGCTGAGGCACAGAGAAGTTAAGTGGCTTGCTCGAGGTCGCACAGCAGATAAACGGCAGAGCCGGAATTTGAACCCATGTCCTCTGACTCCCAAGCCAGGGCTCTTTCCACTGAGCCATGTTGCTGCTCACTGAGGACAGGGAACAGGTGTCATGTTTTTGAGGATGCTCTCCCAAGCATTTTCTATAATGCTTTGCGCTCAAGAAATATCGATAACCGACCTGTAAGGAAAGTCCATAAAGCCACCGTGAACGCGGTGTAGACTGTGAGCCCGTTGTTGGGTAGGGACCGTCTCTATATGTCGCCAACTTGTACTTCCCAAGCGTTCAGTACAGTGCTCTGCACACAGTAAGTGCTCAATAAATACGATTGAATGAATGAATGATTGATTTAGGGTTTTTTTGTTTGCTCGGTCCCCCTGGGAAGGGTTTTCGGCTCGGTGCCACCAAAAACCAGGATGTATTTCGGGATCCCTTTCCCAACTGCACAGTGCTTCCTGGCATGATGGGTTTGTCTGGAGATGCCCTGCCTCCTAACTCTTCTATTCCCAAGAAAACGGGGTAGACCGATCCCAGGAATCCCTCGCATTTGACTGCATTCACCAATAAAGCCCTCACACAATCGTACGCCCCAAAGCCAAGCATTTGGGGAAGCAGCGTGGCTCAATGGAAAGAGCCCGGGCTTTAGAGTCAGAGGTCATGGGTTCAAATTCCAGCTCCGGCACTCGTCAGCTGTGTGACTTTGGGCAGGTCACTTCACTTCTCTGG